>NC_086449.1:493377400-493534900 GCF_028390025.1 Pseudophryne corroboree | reverse complement strand
GCTTTATTTTTACACTGCAAATTAGATTGCAGATTGAACACACCCCACCCAAATCTAACTCTCTCTGCACATGTTATATCTGCCTCCCCTGCAGTGCACATGGTTTTGCCCAATTGCTAACAAAAATCCTGTTGCGACCAACTTGGAATTACCCCCCATGTGGACTGCAGGAGAGGCAGATATAACATGTGCAGAGAGAGTTAGATTTGGGTGGGGTGTGTTCAATCTGCAATCTAAATTGCAGTGTAAAAATAAAGCAGTCAGTATTTACCCTGCACAGAAACAAAATAACCCACCCAAATCTAACTCTCTCTGCACATGTTATATCTGCCTCCCCTGCAGTGCACATGGTTTTGCTCAACTGCTAACAAAAATCCTGCTGCGATCAACTCAGAATTACCCCCTCTAAACGATAATATTTCACTTCGCTTTTTGAAATCGTGAAAACAAACACCTGGGTTTTTTTCTCTCAACTATTTGCTCAGCATACAATACTGGGTGCTGAGTCTTAGATCCATGTTTTATGTTGGTGTTGTGTCTTTGTCTGTGATTTGAATAAATCCTATATTTTAACATACTCAATAAAAGTTAATTTTAAATATATAATTTCCGATAAGAGTGCCCCAAAAAAATGAGAGCCCCTTTTCTCCCTACTTCCTAGCATACCATTTGTTGACTCTCTGGGGTGCACCTTCACTTGAGATATTTCTCACGAGAATCCTTCTTTGAGGGTGATACTTTGTACAATTGTGGACCATGTTATCACTTTTATCCTTTAATAATTTAAAAGATTCTTACCTGTGCTCAAGTTCTCCCAATCTCCCTTTCCCTGACCATAAAGAGTAGAAAGCGTAACAGACAATGACAGTTTATGTCAATATCAGAGCATTACCATACTGGTTGTAGAGTGCTTCATTGATTTTAATACAGGTAATCATACATACATTTTAGAAGAGGAATTGTTGCACCCAAATGGGAGCCAGAGCTTGATCCTTAGAGATCTTGTTAGAAAGGGATCAACATAATCATCTGGTGCCCGCAAGTGATCTCTTTTTACACAGATGTCAGTCTATGATTTCATCGTCTATTTGGGAGCACCAAAAGTAGTAGGTCTGAAGGCATGGGCTCAATTTCGATCAGCTATCGGAACTTGTTGGGTGCCTTTATATTCTGTCAGAAGTTAAATCCTGTGTTAAAAATCCTATGTTTTAACATAATTTTAGGCTTTGTTCTCATAAGTTTTTAAATTTCAGAACGCTAAAGGCTGTGTCATGAGGTGCCAGACCCATAATCCAAACTCTATACAAGCCCAACCATTCACGCACACTACACAGACCTGACAATAACGGTTTCCCTAATATCAGTTATAACAACTGGACCCTGATCCAATTTGACATGTACAGTAATACCACTTTAACACACTTCAAAGGGTGGAGAAGGCTATCATGCCATATAAATGTCTTTAGAAGGCTGAGCTCCTATCATCAAGTATAAAGAAAGAAAAGGAATTGAACAGTGTTGAAATAAATGAAGACACATTACAAAAGTCATTTTAAATACTCAAATGATTTGTGGTAACAGCGAGGTCTTACGCCAATATTTATCTTATTGAAGAAATTCAAGTCTCAGACTTGGGGAATATTTTCTAAATATTGTTAATCAGAATCTTGAAATAGTTGTCTAACTTAGTAGAAACTCAAAGGTATAAGAACACACCCAGTTTGGAATACGAGGGTGATTCAATAAGTAAGGTAACAAGACCTCTCACATGTGTAATGTTCTATAATTCATTCTACTTTCCCACCAGGCCGCAGCAGGTAGACCACTGCTTCCCCTCACGGCCATTAGACTGCACCTTATATCAGTCATACTGTCCCCACATCAGCTGTAAGATGGCAGGGCTGCGTTGTGTGATCAGATTTGAAATTCATCACCATCTTGTCAGTTGAGATCACACAGATTCATTCTTCTTATAACCATGGTCTCTCCCATAGCCTATTTAAGTCAGATTCCATGTTTGGCATGTAGTCAAAATGTCTACAATAAACATCGAAACAATCATAAGGTCGACACAAAAATGTTGATGCATAAATTAATTGCAGCATCTGTTGCTCTAAATCCTGTCATGGTTACGCTAATCCCCTTCATAGTTGTGATTAATAAAGGACAGGCACATCATGTAAACCTGCTGTATTCGGACTGCAGGTTAAACTATGTGCAGTTACCTATATTATGAAATGTTGACATTTTGGAAAAAATATTGACATAGAAAATATAGACATCTATGTCAACATGGTTCTTACTGGCATCTTCTAATTTCAATACTAACTTGATATTAACTTAATATTTGTCTATCAGTGGCATTCTTTGTGTATACATCCATTTACTTATACGTTAATATTTTAGTCAAAGTCATTAACACCCTGTGTATGTTCTTAAAAAGTTAAGATACAAAGTTGATATTTGTTAAATAACTTTACACGTCTAATTGCACATCAAGGGCCAAATATAACAGAGTGAGAGTTTCAGAAAGTGAGAGATTTGGTAAGGTTTTTCAGGTTTTTTTTTAGAGTGGCGATCATTTACACTGCAAAACCAGGTTGATCTTGAAGTGTAAATGATTGCCACTTTAAAAAGAACTGCAAAACCTTACCAAATCTCTCACTTTTTGAAACTCTCACTCTATTACACTTGGCCCCATGTTTTCACTTCTTCCCTTACTGATTACCGATTGTCATCTATTTCCTCCCCCACACTCCTGGTGCAGAGAATGTGCCCATTGAGGATTGTGTAACAAGTCCTCATCTTTCATTCCCCCTACACTCAAACTTCTTCACTCACTACTGTTCATTCCCACCCTGTCCGCTGCAGAAAGATTAGCTCTCAATGATCTTTAGCTATGAAGTGCTAAAACACTCTACCCACCATAAGCTTTACATTTCTCGTCAAATGTCAATGGTCCATATTCCAAACATACATACAATGGCTCTCAATTTCCTGATTGCCATACTGTTAGGAATCCCAAAATAGACTGACTGAACACATGTAAAATGGTCACCTAGGCATGTAAAAAAATAATTTAAAAATCGGGCCTGGACAACATGTGGTCATCCAGATCTTGGAAATTACAAGTTTCAGCACACCATGTCAGCTGTCTGCCACTTACCATGCACCCATTTTCTAAAGAGGCACAGAAAATTAGAAGCAGTGGAGTGGGCATGGCTTTGAACCCTGCTTACCATACAGTTACAAGAAATAGTATGTGAATCCTTTGGAATTTCCTGCATTTGTTCATAAATTGGTCATAAAATGTGGTCGGATCTTCAGCTAAGTCACAACAATAGACAAACACAGTCTGCTGAAACTAATACCACACAAACAATTATATGTTCTCGTTTTTATTGAACACACCATGTAAACATTCACAGAGCAGGGTGGACAAAGTAAGTGATCCCTTGGATTTAATAACTGGTTGACCCTCCTTTGGCAGCAATAACCTCAACCAAACGTTTCCTATTGTTGCATATCAGACCTGCACAACGGTCAAGAGGAATTTTGGACCATTCCTCTTTACAACACTGTTTCAGTTCAGAAATATTCTTAGGTTGTCTGGTGTAAATCGCTCTCTTGAGGTCATGCCACAGCATCTCAATTGGGTTGAGGTCAGGACTCTATCTGGGCCACTCCAGAAGGCGTATTGTCTCCTGTTGAAGCCATTCTGTTGTTGATCTACTTCTCTGCTTTGGGTCGTTGCCCTGTTGTATCACCCATCTTCTGTTGAGCTTCAATTGGTGGACAGATGGCTTTAAGTTCTCTTGCAAAATGTCTTGATAAACTTGGGAATTCATTTTTCCGTTGATGATAGCAATCTGTCCAGGCCGAGGCAGCCCGAAACCATGATGCCCCCTTCACCATACTTCACAGTTGGGATGAGGTTTTGATGTTGGTGTGCTGTGCCTTTTTTTCTCCACACAGTGTTGTGTGTTCCTTTCAAACAACTCAACTTTGGTTTCATCTGTCCACAGAATATTTTGCCAGTAGTGCTGTGGAACATTCAGTTGCTCTTTTGCAAACTTCAAATGTGCAGATATTTTTTTTTCTTGGACAGCAGTGGCTTCCTCCGTGGTATCCTCCCATGAACTCCATTCTTGTTCAGTGTTTTACGTATGGTAGATTCGTCAACAGAGATGTTAGCATGTGCCAGAGATTTCTGTAAGTCTTTAGCGGACACTCTAGGATTCTTCTTCACCTCATTGAGCATTCTGCGCTGTGCTCTTGCAGTCATCTTTACTGGACGCCCACTCCTAGGGAGAGTAGCAACAGTGCTGAACTTTCTCCATTTATAGACAAATTGTCTTACCGTGGACTGATTAATATCAAGACTTTTAGAGATACTTTTGTAACCCTTTCCAGCTTTATGCAAGTCAACAATTCTTAATCGTAGGTCTTCTGAGAGCTCTTTTCTGTGAGGCATGGTTCACATCAGGCAATGTTTCTTGAGAATTGCAAACTCAAAACTGGTCTGTGTTTTTTTATAGGGCAGGGCAGCTTTAACAAACACCTCCAATCTCGTCTGATTGATTGGACTCCAGGTTGGCTGACTCCTGACTCAAATTAGCTCTTGGAGAAGTCATTAGCCTAGGGGTTCACATACTTTGTCCACCCTGCACTGTGAATGTTTACATGGTGTGTTCAATAAAAACATGAGAACATATAATTGTTTGTGTAGTATTAGTTTCAGCAGACTGTGTTTGTCTATTGTTGTGACATAGATGAAAATCCGAACACATTTTATGACCAATTTATGTACAAATCCATGAAATACTTTTTCTTGCAACTGTTCGAGTCTCCACGGTATCCAGATGATAGATAGTGTCTAGTTAGACAACCAATAGATAGACACCATAGGCTAAATGTAATAGGGTACGATTTCGGAAAATGTGCGATTTTTACAGCAAATTAGCACGTTTTCCGAAAATCGTAAACGTAATAGCTTGTGATATCGTCAAAAATCGCAAGTTTTGAACATGTACCAAAAATCGCATCCAGATGATTTCCCATTGAAAACAATGAAAATCGCAAAAGTAATAGAATGCGATTTTTTCACTTGCACACAAAACCTTACCAAAAATCGCCAGAATAACAGACCATGTTTAGACTGGCGATTTTTGGTGAAGCATGCACAGATCAGTGAGATACGTGCATGCTTCTGTATGGAACAGTAAAGAAAGTATTAAAAACAAACAAACAAAAAAAACACAACGTGCAGGCCCCCCCAAATGCATAACCAGCATCGGGATCTTTGAGCCGGTCCTGATTACAAAAATACGGGGGGGGGGGAAATTGACTGGGGTTCCCCGTATTTAAGCAACTAGCACCGGGCTCTTGGACCAGTCCTGGTTCCAAAAATACGAGGGACAAAAGAAGTAGGGGTACCCGTATTTTTAAAACCCGCACTGGGCTCCACTAGCCTCGGAGGTGATGCCGCAGGTGGGGAACACTTTTATACAGGTTCCTGCGGCCGCAGCATCACTCCCCCCAACTAGTCTGGCTATACTTATACTACACACTTATACTTTCACGGTGTGTGTGTTGTGTTTTTATTTGGGGATTTATTTTGTTGTGGAACTACAGGTACCAGCGAGCCCGTTATTTCCCTGCATGCTGGTACTTGTGGTTCTCCAAGTACCAGCAAGTGGGGGAGGCTTGCTGGGACTTGTAGTTCCACCTCAAAAGACTATCTATCTAAAATATATATATATTTTACACAAGTCTGGCTATCAGCCCCCCATGGATGGGGTGGGGACAGCCTCGGGATTCACCCCTAGCCCTTGGGTGCCTGGAGGGTGGGAATTTAAGGGGTCTCCACTCCCCCAGGGAACCCCAGCAAGAGGTGACTAGTTGGGGGGAGTGAGGCTGCAGCCGCAGTAACCTGTATAAAAGTGTCCCCCGGCTGTGGTATCACCTCCCTGGCTAGTGGAGCCCGGTGCAGGTTTTAAAAATACGGGGGACCCCTACTTCTCTTGTCCCCCGTATTTTTGGAACCAGGACCGGTCCAAGAGCCCAGTGCTGGTTGCTTAAATATGGGGAACCCCAGTCAATTTTTTTGCCCCGTATTTTTGTAATTAGGGTCGGCTCAAAGAGGCCGAGGCTGGTTATGCTTTCTTTCTTTACTGTTCCATACAGATGCATGCACGGATCTCACTGATCGCAAATTACAAACGTGCGATTTGGTGCGATTTTTTTTAGACACTTAAAACATCGCATCCTATTACATCTAGCCTCATGTTAGGCAGACATTACGACCAGAGTCAAAAGGTCGACATGAAAAAGGTAGACAGTACAAAAGGTAAACAGGGTCAAATGGTCGACATGAAAATGGTCGACATAAAGGTAGACACTTTTTACATTTTTTTTACATGCATTTGGAATTTTTCATACCTTCTCTATCTCGGCATAGAGTTGGTTATAAACTTTGTGGTGAGCGCAGCGAGCCCCGTGAGGGGATGCCTTTCTACAATTAGGGGTCCCAGATGGCAAAACTATCCACACAAACCAGAAAAATGCAAAAAAAAAAAAAGTGTCTACCTTTTTTACAGTATGTCAACCATTTTCAGGTCAACCTTTTGTACTATAAGAAAAAAGTTACTCCCAGCGCTTGCTCAGTATAACACATACGGCTTGAAAGATTATTTTTTTTAAAGTAAAATATATGTTTATTTTGGAAAATGCAGATACTTATAAATAAATATGTAAATAAAAAATGACGTATAAAATAAAACTTAATACCTGTATACGTATACAGTCAATACAGATAGTGAGAAAGAAGACTGAAGGTGTGTGAAAAAAAGGAGAATAGGATACCAGATAAGAAAAAAATTGTTTGTTTAAAAGAGGGTAGACACGCTAGTGTGCGTTTTACTCTATCCACCAAGTGTGTGTATTAGTCTTGTTTTTATACGTTAGATGACTTCCAAAAAAATCAATTTGTTATGGGTTTATTTTGTATCCCTTGTACAGTCAACTGATATTGTGTCCCAAAAGATGTAACAATGTTGTTACAAAGTCTCCGTCTTGCTTAGTTCCTTTGCAGGGAGATACAAAGTCCATTCAAAACAGATGATTTTTACTCACAGAATCTCCGTAGTCAGAAATGCTTTGTCCGCATTAGTCCAGGGAACACTCTACGTCTGGCTGGATGCTGTTGTTGTGACGTGCTGGAGGTATTTACCTGCACTCATCCAGGAGGTTCTCTGTATTCAGCTTAGGCGCTGCTCCGAGGTGCGGGTATGGAGTGTGTCGTTGTCTGCCGGCAGACTGAATGGAGCTTGTGCCGCGGGAGGACAACCTTTTGTACTCAACTTTTTTCATGTCTACCTTTTGACCCTGTCAACTTTTTGACCCTGTCGACCTTTTGATTGCCTAACTTGTGGTGTCTATCTATTGACTGTCTAACTAGACACTATTATACCACACCCGTCTCTACTATACCCCTTTTATACAGTTCCGGACCTGCAGCCCTTATTTTTTGTATGTATATAGTCTACCATTTCATCTGTGGTGGTCGGCAGTGCAGAAAAATACACACATAAGCTTTACTAATATATTAACATAGGTAAGCAGGGAGTTACTTTGCTAAATTCATTTTGTGCAAAATAGTTCTCCAATACAAAGTTTCATTGATATCAGGGATGAGTGGTCTCAGGGAAGAGGGACCCAAGCAGTAATTTGGCACATGGGCTTACAGATTTCTTAAGAGGTCCTTGGCTTCCTGTCTCACATATAGTAGCTATTTCCTAAGATGGTCAAATATTGTTGAATGACTCATAGCTAAATTAGGAAGTAAAAAGCACCAGACTCCTGATATGCTTTGCTTATACTTTCTAGTCAGGACATATTCCAAGCATACCAAAACACGCAATGGCGCAGTGGCATACCTAGGGGTGCAGACTGCACTGGGTGTCACAATCCGAGGGGGTGACACCATCAGAAGGTCACTGAGGAGGAGCTGGCAGTGCAGGGAGAGTCTCTGGGGGCAGTCCAGCATCTCCAGGAGTGCTGGGCATGCCCTCAGTGATGAAAACAGGGGCATGTCACAAGGCCACATCTTTTCCAACAAGGCCATTTCTGTTGTGCACAGTGTATTTAGTGCACTGGAGACAATGACCTCAGTGATGCCACTGCACAGTGGTACTCGTTACACATATAGTAAAGGCAGCTAGATTCAAATTAGCAAATTCATAAATAATTAGTTACCTCTCGCCTCTCACAGTGGCTAGAAATAAGGTCTCACATCTTGTTCTTTAAACCAGTATTACACATGAATGATACAATATGTAGCTGTATGTTGGCAGTCTGGGCATCCCATTTTTAGGCTAATTAGACATTGGGGTGGGGAAATGTACTAAGCAGTGATAAGAGTGGAGAAGTGTGCCAGTGGAGAAGTTGTCCATGGCAACCAATCAGCTGCTCTGTATACTGTATAGTATGCAAATTCTAAATGTTACGTCAATGTTAATTGGTTGATGGGCATCTTCTCCACTGGCTCACTTCTCCACTGTTTTCACTGCTTAGTACACCTCCCCCTAAATTCTCTTTAACTTATGATCGAATATATAACTCTGGAGTTAGGCTATGTCTTTGTCCCCTCAGGACCCTCCTTCTGTCCCCCATGTATCATGCACTAACAACTCATCTTGCCGCACTGAAGAAGCACCCAGTCAATGCAATCACTGTGTCCCCTAGATCGAAAAACTATAAGGTACAGTATCTGTAATTCACTCATTAACACTTTATGTTTGGATATGTTTATTGATATCTGTTGGACATGTAAAAACAGTTTATGAATGCCATTTATGTGCTCTTCGGCTTTCCTATAACCACCATTAACTTTTCTGTATTCTTTTTCATATCACGGACTGAAACCTTAAACATCAGCTCTGTGTAATAAAAACTGTACAACATAACAGCAAATTGGGCTGTGCAATACAGTAGTTAATGATGCCTGTAAGTTTTCATGGAGATGCTTGTTTTGCAATCAGTGATATTTCTGCTCGATACTCCCCATCATCTACCATGCCACACAACACTGAACACTGCCCAAATCTCTTTTGAAGTTCTGGCACCAGTGGCTTCTGTTCATTTGGGTTTAAACCTTCCCATTTGTGAAAATATAAAATATATAATATTTACACAGACATATTGAATTCACTGCATCGATCTGGAAACAGAAAGGGCGCAGGTTATTGTCTCAAGATCATGCAGCACCTGTAAAAAGAAGTGAAAGAATATTAAAGATCACAGCTTTCATATGAATTCAATGACAAATATAACATATAAATGTATCACGTACTGTATTAATGTCAGGTCTCTTGTTTTTCATTTGGTTCAAGCACTGACTAGAAATGGAGTACATTTTCTCTGTTAGATGAACTTCTACCTCTTCCATCTTTTTATCCACATAATCTTCAAGGGTTTTTTCTTCCTCCTCAATTTCTTCTTTGATATCAAGCTAATGATGAAATTATTAAGTAATTATTAAGTAGTTAATTGAGAAATATATATACATAATCCTCCACTGGCGGCACTCAAAGGCTTTTCCAAAAAAACGACACAAGTCGGCTGTCTGTGGGCAACGTTTCAGCGCCGTGTAGTGCTTTTATCAAGCCTTATACACGGCGCTGAAACGTTGCCCACAGACAGCAGACTTGTGTCGTTTTTTGGGAAAAGCCTTTGAGTGCCGCCAGTGGAGGAGTATATTGCGTGCAGCCGTGCTGGTTGTAATGTGGAAGGCACCGGGCATATTACATGTGTTCGTGGAGTGCCGGAGTTGGAGATGTATATGTATATATATATATTAGTAGTTTATTGCATCTATGTTTCGTGGGCCGTAACCCCGTCGTCAGGATGACAATCAGTGTAAAACATACAGTCTAAATACCTGAAGTGCATGTAGGACTCCCGTCGCCGCCAACCACGCTGCCCGGCTTCCGGGTACGTCACGTCCGGCACTTCCGGAAATGACAAACTCACGGTCCGTCCAGCAAGCATGTGGGTGAACAAATTTATTCCCTGGGATCATATAGCTACAAGTTACACAACCGCTTGTAGCTATATGATCCCAGGGGATAAATTTGTACACCCACACACGGGAAAAAGATACAGCATCAAGTATCCTGTGTCCTGTGATTCTCGGTACGTTATTTATCTGCTTAATTGCCCGTGTGGCCTTGCTTATATAGGTAAGACTGATTGTCAATTTAAGACAAGAATGGCACAACACAGATATGCGATCAGGGAGGCCATTAAATCGGGCACGGGTGAACAACCGGTCGCTAGACATTTTGCACATGCCAAGCATGGCATGGCAACATTAAGATATCGAATTATAGATCAGGTGCCCTTCTCATTGCGTGGTGGGGATAGATCTAAAAAACTGTTGCAGTTAGAAACTAAATGGATCCATTTGCTTGATACAATATATCCAAAAGGGACTAAATGAATCCTTGAATTTAAGAGGTTTCCTGTAATTATTAAATGGTTGGTTTATGGACTGGTTAACATATATTTAATAGTTTAGTCCAGGGCGATAATGTTTCTAGAATCTCCGTGTTTTCCTGAGTAAACGGGCTGTCGCTATGGCAACCCGCTATCCTTTTTTTTCACTAATGTTTTTTATGATTATTAGTATTTTTTTGTACACTATGATAAGCAGCTTTGAAGATATGTGGTGTATTGGTGGATATGATTCATATTAGTAATCATTGTTTTACATTGCGATATATGTTTTGTTGTGTTGTCATGGTTACTCTTTTCCAGCCCCCTCACGCTTGCTGGATGGACCGTGAGTTTGTCCCTTCCGGAAGTGCCGGACGTGACGTACCCGGAAGCCAGGCAGCGGGGTTGGCGGCGGTGGGAGTCCTACATGCACTTCAGGTATTAAAACTGTATGTTTTACACGGATTGTCATCCTGACGACGGGGTTACGGCCCGAAACGTAGATGCAATAAACTACTGTGTTTTGCTTCACTGAAAAAGTCTCTGAGTTCCGCCTCCCTCCGTTACATATATTGAGGGCTACAAACCCAAGAGGAGGGCACCATGAGCAATTAATCCATGCAGCTTTGGACCTGCCAGAGTGCCGGATCTTTCTGCTCTTGTGTGTGTATATTATATTATATATATATACATACATACACACACACATATACATATATATTCATTTAATATGATAAGCAATTTAATTAAATTGCACGTGAACTATGCAGCAGTCTGCAGTTGAGATTGGCGATAGCAATATAATACACATTACCAGTAATGGTGGATTCCGTTCCTCATCAAATGGTGGAAGTCCAGAGATTATTTCCAACAATATCTAGGAAGAAATAAGTAATTCATTAATTCTAATACTTTTGTGTGATTTAATGTGAACGCTCTATAAGTAACCAATTGATTGGGATATTGAATTCAAACAAGTAAAATGTTAAAAATCCTTTTCAATGTATCTTACAATGCTGAGGCATTTAAAATGAAATATTACAGTACATTCTGGGTCAAGGGTTTTCATTTTCAAAGACCAAGTAAGCCTATTCCCTTCCCATCAGCTTGTCTGACATCTGAAGAACATCCAGCAGAATAAACAAACGCACAACACTATCTGACTCAGAGGTACTCTATACACACTGCCGATGTCTGACATATGGGAGCGATTGTTTTTTTCTGTGGCACCGCACATGTGTCCTGATTGTGCCTGTACAGAGGCCATTCCGAGACTGAGAAACTGCACCTGCCACAGCACTGGTGCAAGTTGCAATGGATGCTGACAATGGGTGTCCCAGTCCTTGCACATTTGAACGCATGGATGTACACATGGGAAGGACTTTATATCAGCATTTGTATAAAGTCATAGGCAGGCGACCGCCAATAGATGCAGATGCTTCTGCATCCACTTCTGAATCAGGCCCAATGTGTGAGGAAATCAGCAACTGACACATGAACTATGGGCCTAATTCAGCATGGATTGTTCTTCTGAGAAATTTTAGTTGTTTGAGAGTAGAAAGGTGCCGCCCCGACAGGAAGAAAAAACGCCTGCTGAAAAACTGCGAATGAATTGCAGATAGCTATCCACTTGCAGATGCATACACAATTCCTGGAACATCAAAGAGTTTTTGTCGTCTGAGCAAATGTGAGTAGGTCTGAGGCTGACACTAATCTGCGACTGAGACAGCTGGAAATGGTTTGTGCTGACATCAGAGATCCTCCCAAAAATCGCCTGCAGTTATTCTGACACACCCAGAAAACGGCAGGTTTCCGCCCAGAAATGATTATGATCTGTTTGCATTTTCTGTTGCTATTACCTCTTGTGCGTGCCCAATGCGCTACACATGTGCAGTTGTTCGATAATCGCTCGATTTGCGATTTCTCAGAATTACGATCCCCATGTACAAAGCAGAGATGTGTGGTGAGGTCAATGGCTGGGGAGGCACTGGCTAGTAAGAGCCAGATTTACGCAGGCACATATGATTTGGTGGTAAGTTTTGACAATAAAATTATAATAATATAAACATGATGTGAATAATACAAAAATAATATCTATAAATTATAAATATCTTCCTTATATTATTCTAATCATTTATTGGCAACATTCTGGAATGTGCTGGAGTAGGACGTGTGAGGCTCTGCATCCCCTGCCTACCCTGAGTGCGCGTCACTGCTACAAAGCAGGAAATAAGGATACAGGAGCAAGTACTCATCTTTCTGGTTCACCAATAGCAGAGGAATGTCCATAAATTATTGAGTAGAAAATTGGGTCTAAACTAAGAATGAGATGCTCCTGGATATCCTGTATAAACAATTAAGGGGATATTGTACTTGGAGAGTGATAAAGTGGAGAGTGATAAGGAGATTTATGGTAGACTTGCCACGGTTAAATCTCTTTCTGCGAGGTACACTGGGTTCCACAGGGAATACATCGGGGTGTAGAGATGGATCTTGACCCAGAGGCACCAACAGGCTAAAGCTTTAGACTGTCCCAGGATGCATTGCAGGGCCTCATCTATATAACCCCGCCTCCAGGCACTGTGAGCTCAGTTTTAGTTAACCTGTCCAATGCAGAATCAGGTAAAAGAGAAGGCAGATGTTAAGATTGAACTATGGTAAGTCTACCATAAATCTCCTTTTCTGCAGTGGGGTACACTGTGTTCCACAGGGAATACATCGGGGATGTCCTAAAGCAGTTCCTCAAGGAGGGGACACACCTTAGCAGGTATGAGAACCCGGCGGCCAAAGGAAGCATCAAAGGCATAGAACCTAATGAACGTGTTCACTAAAGACCATGTAGCCGCCTTGCACAATTGTTCTGCGGACGCGCCACGGCGGGCTGCCCAAGAAGGTCCAACAGGCCGAGTAGAATGGGCCTTAATAGCAGCAGGAGCCAGGAGTCCAGCCTGCGCATAAGGTTGTGCAATCACCATGCTAATCCATCTGGCCAAGGTTTGCTTATTCGCAGGCCAGCGACGTTTGTGGAAACCAAAAAGTACTAAAAGGGTATCTGACCTCCTGATAGAGGCAGTCCTCTCCACATAAACACGGAGAGCCCATACCACATCCAAAGACTGTTCTTTGGAGGACAACTCAGAAGAGATGAAGGCCGGAATCACAATCTCTTGGTTAAGGTGAAAAGATGACACCACCATAGGCAAATAACCGGAATGAGTTCGGAAGACTGCGCGGTCACAATGGAAAATCAAAAAGGGCGGACGACAGAACAAAGCGCCTAAGTCAGACACCCTTCTGGCAGAGGCAATAGCCAATAAGAAAAGGACCTTAGCCGTAAGCCATTTAAGGTCCACTGACTCAAGAGTTTCAAACGGAGACTCTTGCAGGGCATTCTGGACAACAGACAGATCCCTTGGAGCAACAGGAGGAGGGAGGCTGAACCGCAGTACACCCTGAGTGAATGTACGAACGTCAGGAATAGACAATTTTTCTCTGAAACCACACTGACAAGGCAGATATGTGAACCTTGAGGGAGGCCAGACGAAGTCCTAAATCCAGGCCTTGTTGCAAAAAAAACAGAAGTCTGGAAGTACTAAACTTGTATGCCTCGTAATTCTTAGCAACACACCAGGTGAAGTAAGAATTCCAGACCCTATAATAAATCCTTGCAGAAGCCGGTTTGCGGGCCTTTAGCATAGTTTGGATAACCGCCTCAGAGAAACATTTGGCCCTCAGGAGTGAAGCTTCAAGAGCCACGCCGTCAAAGCCAGCCTTGTCAGGTCCGGATAGACACAAGGGCCCTGAATGAGGAGATCTGGGCGTTTAGAAAGTAGAAGAGGATGCTCTATCGCAAAACCCTGCAGGTCTGAGAACCAATGCCGTCTGGGCCACACTGAAGCGACTAGAAATAGTATTCCTCCTTCTCGCTTGAACTTCAGTAGTACCCTGGGCAGGAGTGACACTGGAGGGAACATGTAGGGCAGCTGAAAGTTCCATAGAATTGCCAGTGCATCTACAAACGCTGCTTGAGAATACCTTGTCCTTGATCCAAAGACCTGAACTTTGTGATTGTGTCGAGACGCCATCAGGTCTACATCTGGTAGGCCCCACTTGTCCACTAGGAGTTGAAAGACTTCTGGATGAAGACTCCACTCTCCGGCGTGCACATCCTGACGACTAATGAAGTCCGCTTCCCAGTTGAGGACCCCCAGAATGAACACTGCCAATATTGCTGGCAGATGGCATTCCGTCCAACAAAGGATTTTTGGCATTTCCATCATTGCCATGCGGCTTCGAGTGCTGCCTTGATGATTTATGTAAGCCTCCGTGGTGGCGTTGTCTGAAATCAGAGGCAGGGCAAGAGTCAAAGCATTGAACACTGCCTGCAATTCCAGAATATTTATCGGGAGGAGAGATTCCTCCCTGGTCCACCAACCCTGGAGAGAGTGTTGCTCCAGCACCGCGTCCCAACCCCTCAGACTGGCGTACGTAGTCAGGAGGACCCAGTTGGGAATCTAGAAAGAACGGCCCCTGCTCAACTGCTGGTCCTGTGGCCACCAGGTCAGTGACAGACGAACCTCCGAAGTCAAGGAGATCATTTGAGACCTGATTCAATGAGGCAGGCCATCCCACTTGGAAAGGATTAACCTCTGTAGAGGGTGGGAATGAAATTGAGTGTACTCTACCATGTCGAATGCCGACACCATGAGGCCTAGTACTTCCATCGCTGAGTGTATCGACACTCTTGGGCGAGAGAGGAAGCATCTTATCTTGTCCTGAAGTTTCAGGACTTTCTCTGGAGACAGAAACAGTCTTTGACTGTGTGTGTCCAGCAGTGCCCCAGGTGCACCATGCTTAGAGCAGGGACCAGCGAGGACTTCTTCCAGTTGACGAGCCACCCTTGGGGTTGTAGGAAGTTTACCGTCAGCTGCAGATGACGGAGGAGAACATCTTGGGAGTTCGCCAGGATCAGCAAGTCGTCCAGGTACGGCAGGATCCTGATACCCTGACGATGCAGATGAGCTGTCATCACGGCCAGAACCTTGGTGATGATCCGAGGAGCTGTGGCCAGTCCAAATGGCAGAGCCTGGAACTGATAGTGTAGGTTGCCAATAGCAAACCGCAGATATTGCGGATGCGATATGGCAATAGGTATAAGCAGGTAAATATCCTGTATATCCAGGGATACCATATAATCTCCGCGTTCCATGACCAGTACAATCGAGCGCAGCGTTTCCAAACAGAACTTGGACACGCTCACAAATTTGTTCAGTGATTTGAGGTTGAGTATAGGCCGGAAAGACCTATTGGGTTTCGGGACAAGAGACAGGGTAGAGTAGTATCCTCCACCTCACTGGGACAGGGGCACCGGCACTATCACGCCTGTATCCAGGAGGGAACGCACAACCAGGTGTAGATCTTGTGCGCCTTCAATGGGTCCGAAGGGATAACCCTCGTTCGGAACTAGCGAGGGGGACGTCTATTGAAAGAGACTGCGTACCCGTGAGAGACGACTTCTCGCACCCATGCGTCTGAAGTGGTCTTTAACCAGACCTGGGTGAATTGCAGAAGTTGGCCTCCCACCCTGGGATCCCCAAAGGGGAGGCCCGCCCCGTCATGCAGCAGGCTTGTCTTGCTTGGTAGCAGGCTGACGGGCAGCCCAGGATTGTTTTGCTTCTTTGGGCTTAGTGGTTTTGGAGAACGAGCTTGTCTTGGGTATGCCTGACCTTTTGCTTTCCATTGAGGTCGAAAGGAACGAAAAGTGGTACGCTTTGCCTTCTGTGCAGAAGGATTCGTATTTGGGAGAAACACAGTCTTAGCAGCCGCTTAGTCAGTTACAATCTTATTCAGATCCTCCCCACACAGGATGTCTCCCTTAAAGAGTACCACCTCCAAGGTCTTTTTGGAGTCCAGGTTCACCTTCCATGACCTCAACCACAGAATTCAGCGAGCCAGGATGGACGTAGTTGACGCCTTGGCCGCCATTACACCTGCCTCAGAGGACACCTCCTGAATGTAGTGGGAGGCGGTAGCAATATGAGACAGATATTGTCTGGCTGTCTCAGATATATCCTGAGGCAGCTATTCCTCTATTGCCTGAACCCATGTTTTAATTCCTTTTGTGGCCCAAGAGGCTGCTATAGTGGGTCTATGTACAGCACCTGTAAGGGAGTAAATAGACTTCAGGCATCCTTCGACACGCTTATCTGTCAGTTCCTTCAGTGAGGTGACAGTGGTGACAGGTAGAGTGGATGACACAAGACGGGTGACATGGGAATCCACCGGCGGTGGATTTTCCCACTTGTTACACAACTCAGCGGAGAGAGGATAACGAGCTAGCATCTTTTTAGACAGGGAGAATTTCTTTCCTGGAGAAGACCAGGGTTCCTGACGTATGTCAACCAAATGGTCAGAATGTGGTAAGACTACTTTCGTTACCTTCTGAAGTTTACATTTATCAGGTTTCTTAGACGCAGTAGTGGGATCTACATCATCATCGATTTGTAGAATCGGCTTAATAGCCTCCACTAGGTCAGAAACATCAACTTGCGTTGTACTTTCCTCGTCAGAAGCGACTGCATCAGTGGCTGACGGATCAGTATACTCCCCATCCTCATCAGAAGTATCATCTGAGATATTAGAGGATTGTGAGGAGGAGGCGGCCCGCTTAGATGACCCCTTGACCGCAGAGGGGTGTGGGGTAGGTTTTTGTCTAACCAAAGACTGATTCAATTGTATCTGGGTAGACAGAGAATCTGCCCAGGGCGGATTAACCATAGGGACAATATGTGACTGCAATGGCACAGGAGGTCCCATAGCGGGCGTAAGGCGTGTCACAAGCGTATTAAGCATGTTTGAGAATGCCGCCCAAGGTGGCTCCTGATTGGCTACAGGAGCAGTGGACTAACTGGTAGATGTATGGCACATATTCTACAGACCATCATTTAAAGCTTCCCCCTCAGGCAAATCCCTGGAGCATGCGCAGCATGATCCAGGAGCGTCCGCAGATTTCCCACCCTTTGTGTTAGACATTTCAGTGAATGTAACAGCAGAGCATATGAGTACGATACAGCCAGACAGAGTACAATATCTGCAAATAAATTCTCTAGTATGTGACAGCATACACAGTACACAACACCAGCATCTAAATCCGGTACTACAGTATGTGACTGCGTACACAGTAGAATACACTTAACGGTAAATACTGTGCAGCACTATATATGAGACCCTGACGCACCTAGTTCTAGGGTACGGAATACAGTGATAGATACAGCTGGGATACACTGAAAGTGAAATCCACATGGCAGATACGGGCACACACAGTCTCAGTGACAATGCAGATAATTATTTTAGTCAGATAATAAAGCTGCACTGAACTAGATTATATATATATATATCCTGGGGATCCCCGCCAGAGCACACAGCGCATCAGTGCTATCAGTGCTGTGTCTTCTTGTCCGGCCAGATCCAGTGCGCATGTGCGAGATCTCGCTACTATTGCAAAATCTCAAATGCAGCCGCCACAGCCAGGAACAGCGCTATCCCTGGCTGTGGAGATAGGGCAACAACACCTGCAGCTGTCGAAATCTATAACTGCAGTGCAACTGACCGTTCTTGCATTGGCGTGCTATCTTTTAGACTTTAGACAGTCAACTGCCATGTTACAGGCTGTGTAAAAAAATGACTGGTTGGTTGGTACTTTATGTCCGTCCTCTTTATCTCTCTCTAAGGCTTAGTACATATAGACTGGTATCCATCTAACTATGCTGCCAGCGCCATAAAACAGGGATCACACTTGTTTTATGAATTACCTGGGTGCATTGCATAATGTAAACAAATGACTCATAAACCAAACCAACTCGTAACACAGGGGTCTATTTACTAAGCCTTGGAAAGAGATAAAGTGGCCGCAGCTAAAGTAACAGCCAGTCACCTCCTAACTGCAAAGTTATAGGCTGTGTTTGGAAAATGACAGCTAATAGCTGGTTGGTTGGTACTTTGTCTACTTTATCTCTCTCCGGGGCTTCGTAAATACACCCTAATGCCTGTAACATGGCAGTAAGGAGCTGACTGGCTGGTACTTTATCTCCGTCCAAGGCTTAGTCCCAAATATGGTATCATAACAAAGTAATGAAGCAATAAATATGTAGTGATAAAGCTGCTCAAACAGAGCAGAGAGAAATGACAGTTTTGAAAAATGTATTGTTATTTGTTACCAACAAAGGATACTACCAGTACAGTGTGATGTACTGTAGACTAAACTTGTCATTTTAGAAGATAGTATTCTTTGCGGTCTGTGTGAAGTCTTCTAGCTATCAAATACTTTTAATATACGACAACTGCAAGTAGTTTAGACTGTGTTATCCCACTGTAACATTCTCTGAGTGAGCATGCCCGAAAAATACAGCAAGATACCATTTTGCATTGTTTTCTCTTTTTTTTTGTTTTTAATAATATGAACATTGCTATGTATACAAAGGAATAACTGGGAATTCATCTGTGCAGGGCCACTATTGGAGAAGATAACTAAAACAATGGAAGGGTTTTCAACAGTGTCAGGTACAGTACACATATACAGTATGAGATGTACATTGTTACTTACCACCCCAAAGCTGAATATATCAGACTTTATAGTAACTTCTCCTCGCAAGGCCTCTGGAGCCATGTAAGCTGTAGTGCCAACAATTCTTTCGGTCATCATGGTACGTGCTAATTGGCCAGTTGCCCTTGTCAGTCCAAAGTCAGAAATTTTTGGAATAAAATTATCATCCAGAAGGATATTTGCACTAGGAGAAAAGCAATATTGTTGCTTAGACACAACTACTAAACACAAAAAAGGGATGTTTTAAGTTTTAAAACTGACCTGCCATTTTTAAATGTAAAAATAGTAATTCTCCGAAAACATGACATAATATTGAGGAACATGGTATATTAAGGACATTCCAATGCTTGTACACTCACATGTGAGAGTCAACAATTAGGAAACATCCCGCTCGAATATAAGAGCATTACAATATTAGCTGTCAGAACAAACGTGTAATAAAAACAAAACACAAAAGCTCCTAGTATGTCAGGTCTCTAGGATTTTGTGATCTCTAATCATGAATTGGAGTGCCGGCTTGGGTATTAGGAGAGTGTAGGAATCTATGAGGCTTCTCATGTGGGTGGTGACCGAGTACCATACGGTTTGCAGTGCCGGGTGCAGGAGATATGCCAAACTAGGTAGCGCAGTGGTTGATGATCAGATGGTTGTCAATAGAGTCAGCACACAGCGGAAACACACAGGTCCGTCAACTGTAAACAGGTAATTTTTCAGGTGGTAAGAACGGGCTTTAATTGGACTGTCCGGAAAAAAAAAAATTCCGTTGAATTCCCCCATATGTCAATTGCAATACTTTCATTAACAATCCAAGTAATTGAACTGGGCCAAGAGACATTTGGTTTGATCTTTTCACCTCCCAGATTGTAAAAGGATGTGTGTATACTCTTTGCAGTAGGGGACCATGTGTGACCTGTGGTACAATCTTACCTATTTTCTTGTCAACACCCTCTAAGGCGTATATTTCCTAAAGCTTCTAAAAATGAAAAGTGGTAAAATTGCCCACAGCAACCAATCAGATTCTGTCTATAATTTAATACAATAGAGAAATTATAGACCTAATCTGATTGTTATTATTCATTTTTAGAAGCTTTAGTAAATTTACTACTAACTCTACACAGATGACAAAAGTGTCTTAAGAAGGGCATACTCTCATAAACCTCAGCTAGTTTTATGAGGTTAAGGGACCCAAGACATTTGTCAAATGAATTCCCTTCCTGGCAAATCCATAAATTGGCCATAGGAGTGACAAGTCACAGGTTCCTAGCCTCCAAGCAGAATTAAGCAGGTAATTAAGTGACCCTGCTTGTTTGACATGGAAAATCTGTGTTGTAAGAACAAAGGGCCAAGGAAGGAGGAGGCTGTCGAGGGAGATGTCCCAAGGTGCACTAGTTCACTTCTAAACAAGGCTGGGCCATTTAATTTATTTTGGTACTCAGAGAGTTAAAGTCAAAGGTGGGGGTCCAGGAGCAGCTTGTTGAAAGATAAAATGTCTGGTGAATATATGGGATTTGTACACTTCCTAGGAGAAGCAGAGATGCTGAGGTATTAAATCAATTTTTAAGTGATCTCCTTCACGCCAGTTCATACTTCATATTTCATTGTGAGTTATGCAATTTATTCCGTTTTTATTTCTGAAATAATTCTGCTTATTGTATGTCAAACTTCTTTTGGTAGCTAAGCCTTTGAAAATATTTTCAAACTAAACACAGTTAATTTAGTGTCCGTCTCTGTGTTCTTGAAGAATCTATAGACCTCTAAGTGCAAAAATATATGCTGCATGAATGTAATATTATCATTTGAATATTAATAATTGTGTATAGGTAGAAGCAAAGGGCTACCTCGTGACCAATCACCAAAATTTACGTGCTGGTGGCATTGACATTGTGTTATTAACCACAAGTGCTAAAGAAATAAGCACAAACAGCATCTTCGGATTGGCGTATCTGAGAGCCAGCTGGGTTTGTAACACCACACCTTCATAAATATACCTCTGTGTCTGAAGGAAGTTCAACAGCAGTATAAGGTACCAAGGAGAGAGGGGGAACTATAACTGAAGGAGAGAAACAAAAAAACAGTAAATGCTTCTCCAGATGGGATGCAGCTTAGGGCAGTCCCACTAGATATGGAAAGAGCCCACTGCAGGAAAACCTCTCCAGTAGTTATTAGAGGCCTGTGATGAGATGTGATGCAGTGTAAAGGGGAACAAGGTACCATCTATACAAAAGCTTATAGACATTTTCCTTTGTGCAAATGCATAAGGAACTGGAGGCAGTGCCGAGCCTAATATCCTCCCAATCCACATTCCCCAAGCATTCCCAAAGATCTCTCTCCCAGGCCATTCAATGTGATTATCTAAAGAAACCTGCAAATATAGTTCCTCATAGAGAAAGGAGATCAACCCCTTGGTAGAGTACTGCCTAAGACAAAGGGACTTAAAAGATGCGAGAGGTCTAGAGCTAACGCCGGAATTAGTGGAAGGATGAAAGTGTCAAATCTGAGAATTAGTACTTCAAGTCAGTTAAAGAAGAGAGGATAGGGTCCCTAGTGAGGTCATTTAGATATCTAATTCCCCCAGATAGCCATGGCTCGAAGGCAGAAGGAGTACATCCCGGAGGAAAGTCTTTGTTATTAAATAAAAGAATAAGTGCAATTTAAATTTAGCATTACTATTAGGAGAGAGAGATGATGGGATGGGTATAAGTAGAAAGAGGACATCTGTGTCTGGGGAGTCACAGCAAAACAGTCCACGCCAAAATAGATTGTGCCTCGATCAGCGGCCAAATCCTAGCTTTACAAGGACAATTCTAGAGGACACACTGGGTGAGCTGAGCTGCTAGATAGTAAAACCTGAAGTCGGGTATACTGGGGGTACACCTTCATGAACGGCGTTGAAAGTGTTTAAGACAGACTCTAGGCCATTTATGTTACCAAATGAAGTATGAAACATAGTGCTGCAAGTACTTAAACACATAGAAGGAACCCAAATCAGAAGGGTCTGAAACAAAAAGAATTACATTAATTTTCACTGATATATAAATGGGTTGCCATTTTGCTAAGTCACTGGAAGTTGAATAGAGGAGAGTGAGAAAAAAATAGCTTGAAACTATTGATAGAGGGTTTTGGTGATGTAACTGGGATACATTTATGTGACTGGCGGTCACAATATGGATGCCGGAATCTCGGCATCTGAAAATCCCGCCGGTCGGCATGCCGACCAACAGGGACTATAGAGTGGGAATACAATCTTTCCACCGAGCCCGCAAGGGGCTTCATTGCGCTTGGCCCCTGGCTGGCCATCCAACAGCCGGGATCCCACTGTTGGTATTGTGACCGCCAGTCTCCTGACTGCTGGTCACACATACTAAATATAGGATTTTAAGACCTACCGGTAAATCCTTTTCTCGTAGTCCATAAGGGATATTGGGGAAATCTAGTATGATGGGTATAGGCGGGGTCCAAAGGAGCCAGTGCACTTTAAATTTGTTCAGCTGGGTGTGCTGGCTCCTCCCCTGTATGCCCCCTCCCACAGGCAGTCATGGGTAAAAAAAAAAAAAAGGAGAAAGGACATCTGAGAGAAGGAACATAAACAGAAAAGGTGGTGAGATTTACACACCAGTACACCACTAACATACAACAACCAGCAACAGCTGGTAACAACAAAAGCAACAGCTGAACAAGTACCTATAGAACAAGAACCTGCAGGTAACTATAGAACAAGAACCTGCAGAAAAGTCTACGCACTGAGGCGGGCGCCCAATATCCCTTTGGACTACGAGAAAAGATCAGCCCACTGATCTAGTATAGGGGGCCTTTAGAGACTGAGGAACAGTTAAGGTTGCCTACTCATAGGCCTGTTGGATAGTAAGCCTGATCCAACGAGCAATGGACTGCTTGGAAGCAGGGCAACCCTTTTTCTGCGCATCATAGAGCACGAACAAGGAATCCGTTTTTATGACCAGAGCTGTGCGCTTGACATAGATCTTCAAGGCACGCACAGCATCCAATGCCTCCGGAGGAGCAGTAGCGTCAGAACTGGATGGAATAACAATAGGTTGATTCAGATGAAACGCGGAGGGAACCTTCGGCAGGAACTGCTGTCTAGTCCGGAGCTCCGCTCTGTCCTTGTAAAAGACCAAATACGGACTTCTACACGATAAAGGCCCCCAATTCTGAAACATGTCAAGCAGAAGCTAGGGCCAGTAACATCACCGTCTTCCACGTGAGGTGCTTATCTTCTACCGTCATCAGAGGTTCAAATCAGGAGGACTGTAGAAATGCCAACACTACATCCAAATCCCAGGGTGCCGTAGGCGGCACAAAAGGTGGTTGTATGTGGAGTACCCCTTGCAAGAAGGTCTGAACTTCTGGCAACATTGCCAATTTCTTCTGGAAGAAAATGGAGAGGGCTGAAATCTGGACCTTAATGGAACCCAGAAGTAAGCCCTTATCCACACCAGCCTACAGGAAACATAGGAAACGTCCCAAGTGAAACACTGCAGGCGAATACGTGTGTTACTCGCACCAAAAGACATATCTCCTCCAGATATGATGATAGTATTTTGACGTCACAGGTTTTCTGGCCTGAACCATGGTAGCAATAACCTTCTTGGAAAGGCCCTTGTGAGCTAGGATGTTCCGCTCAACCTCCATGCCATCAAATAAAGTCGCCATAAGTCCGGGCAGACGAATGGTCCTTGTTGAAGAAGATCTCTTCGTAGTGGTAGAGGCCAAGGGTCTTCGACGGACAGGTCCAGAAGATCCGCATACCACGCCCTCCGAGGCCAATCCGGGGCTATTAGAATTGCCTGGACACCTTGATTCCTGATTCTCTTTAGCAGCCTTTGGAGCAATGGAATCGGAGGAAACAGGCAGACTAGCCCGTACGGCCAAAGCAAAGCCAGTGCGTCCACTGCTCTCACCTGAGGGTCCCCTGGTCCGTGAGCAATACCAGGGAAGTTTCTTGTTGAGCCGAGAAGCCATCAGGTCTATTTGTGGGTGGAGATCATGACGACTCAGGAAGTCCGCCTCCCAGTTGTCCACACCCGGAATGAAGATTGATGACATTGCTCTTGCATTTCTTTCCGCCCACAGAAGTATTTTGGAGACCTCTCGCATGCAGGCTGTGCTTTTTGTCCCTTCTTGTCGATTGATATACGCCACCGCCGTGGCGTTGTCCGACTGCACCTGGATCGCGTGATCTCTGAGCAGAGGAGAAGCCTGAAGCAGAGCATTGTAGATTGCCTGAAGTTCCAGAATGTTGATTGGAAGGAGGGCTTCGTGGGCTGACCACCTGCCCTGGAACTGCGCCCCTTGGGTGACAGCTGCAAATCCCCGTAGACTCGCATCCGTCGTGAGGAGGGTCCAATCCTGTATCCCCAAACTTCAACCTTCCAGGAGATTGGAGGACTGTAGCCACCACAGGAGGGAAATCCTGGCCTCAGGTGACAGCCGAATCATCCGGTGCATCTGCAGATGTGATCCGGACCACTTGGTCAGGAGATCCAACTGAAACGTTCTGGCATGGAACCTCTCATACTGGATCGCCTCGTATGAGGCAACCATTTTTCCCAACAATCTTAGGCAAAGATGGACGGACACTCGAGTAGGTCGGAGCACCATGCGGACCATCTCCTGAAGTGTTTTCGCCTTGTCCTCTGGAAGAAACACCTTCTGTGACACAGTATCCAACAACATCCCCAGAAACAGGAACCTCTGAGTTGGACATCTGTAAGTTGAGAATCCACCCATCGTCCGACAGAAGATGGATGGTGCATTCGATATGGAGCAACAAAAGCTCCCTGGATCTTGCCTTTATCAGAAGATCGCCCAGATAAGGGACCACATTGACCCCCTGGACCCGGAGTTGGAACATCATCTCCGCTATCACCTTTGTGAACACCCTCGGGGCTGTGGACAGGCCGAAGGGTAGTGCTTGGAATTGGAAGTGATTGTTTAGTAGGGCAAACCACAGGTACGCCTGATGAGGCAGCCAAATCGGAATATGGAGATAGGCGTCCTTGATATCCAAGGAGACCATAAATTCCTGTTCTTCCAGGCCCGAAATCACTGCTCGCAGGGATTCCATCTTGAACACCTTCAAGTAAGGATTCAAGGATTTGAGATTCAAAATGGGTCTGACCGAACTGTCCAGTTTCGGCACCACAAACAGGTTTGAGTAAAACCCCTTGCCGCGTTGCGTTAGTGGTACTGGAAATATGACGCAGCTTGATTTGAAACGAGATCTCTGACCCAGACATCCTGGCAGGAAGTCTCCCAGGCTCGGCTGAAGTGACGCACTCTTCTAGCTCCCACCTCAAACCCCTTGGGGTGGGTGGGCACAGTCATGCTGAGGCCTTAGTGTAAGCAAAACTGGTGGACTGTTCCTGAGAACTGCTTGCAGGTTTTCTGGACTTACCTCTGGTGCCTCTGGCCGCATTGGAGGCACATCTAGCCTTAGATCGAAATCTGTAAGACTGAAAGGACTGGACAGATGGCCCCAGATAGGAATGCCTCGCCAGAGGGGGAAAACGTGGATTTCCCAGCTGTAACTTTGGAAATCCAGGTATCCAATTCGACCCCAAAAAGCCATTCCCCAGAAAAGGGGAAGGGATTCCACACTACGTTTGGATTCTGCGTCCGCAATCCACTGATGCAATTACAAGGCCCTGCGCACCGACACTGCCAGGGCAGAAGTTCGAGCATTAATGTTCCCCATCTCCTTGAGCAAATCACAGAGGACCCGGGTAGTGTCCTGAATGTGCTTCAGGAGGGTTACCACAGTAACTAAGGGCATATCCTCCGAGAGGACTCCTTGAATTTGAGTGGCCAAAGAATGAATAGAATGGGTCATTCAGCAACCCGCAACGACCGGTCTTTGTGATATACCGGCTGCTGTGTATATAGATTTTAGGGTAGTCTATCTTCCTATCCCCAGGATCCTTCATGGTAAAAGGAGCCCGGGGCGGGCAGCACCGCCTTTTTAGACAGGTGAGACTGAGACATCCACCCCAGGGTGTTCCTCACAAAATTTTCTACCTACAGGAGCAAATGGGAAAGCGCGCAAAAAATTTTTTGGACACTTTGAATTTTTTGTCTGGATTTTTCCAGGCATGTTTGAATAAGTCATCTAACTCTGGAGAATCACGGAAAGTGACATTAGGCTTGTTTTGTACAAAGAAAAACGACTGCTGTGACGCAGCGTCCTCTAGAGGGAGCTTTAATACATCCCTTATAGCCAAAATGAGGAGTTCAATACCCTGAGCAGCATCGGGATCCCCACTAACGGGATCCAGGTCATCCCCATCATCCTGTATATCATCATCTGTATCAGATAGAATAGCAGGTAAACCACGCTTCTGAGGACCTGCATGAGAGAGGGGAGCTGTGTATCTGCCGTAGTAGCTAAATCTGCAACAGCTTGTTGCAGTAGCTGAGTTTTCTGCACATTAGCATTGAGCTGGGATGACATATTAGACATCATAGTCTTAAGAGAGTCTTAAGAGACCCTAACCAGTGGGGCTCTGGACCCTCTCCCCCAACCTCTTCACTGATTTGTGAAGATTGACTGCATTGTTCACAGGAAACAGAGTCATTAGAGAATGGAGAGAATCTAGTGTGACATACAATGCATAGCTTGTGTTTACCCATATTTCACAGTAAGCACAATAACATACACATATACATACTACTGTATGTGAGAGGAGAGAGAGAGAGAGAGAGAGAGAGAGAGAGAGAGAGAGAGAGAGAGAGAGAGAGAGAGGGGACACCAGCACACCCTGAGCTGCACAGCCCCAGTGAGGCTGTCAGCTCCCTATAATACAGTAAACACTAACAATTATTGTCCTAAATAGGATCAGGATAGTGTACACAAGCGTCTCTCCCCCTTTGCTACACCCTGTACCAGATATCCAGCGTGGCTGAGGAGTCAGGAAGCGCTCTGTGTGCTGTATTTGGGTGCAGTAAGCAAAGGAAGGCGCCAAAACGCCTCAGGTCCCGCTCTGAGGTAGCTCAGCCCCCTCCAATGGCGCCGGAGTTACATACATATTTTATACTGGCAAAGGTCTCCTTTTAAGCGTAAAACATCACACAAGTGCTAAAAAAAGGGGATTGTATAGTTTGCTGCGCTGTAAAGAGCTGCTCTGGGGTTTTTTTTAGATCCAAAGATCAATATGTTGGAAATTTTGACCGAGCGCTGTGTGTGCTAATGAATAATGATTACAATGTGAACTTAAAGACATGTATATATACATGAAAATAAAATAATAATAAAAAAATATAATAAAAATAAAAATGATAAAAATACAAAAGGAGAAGGAGAAAAAGAAATTAATGGAAAAAGGGAATGAAAAAAGGGGGGTTAAGAAAAAAGAGGTGAAATGTAGGGGGAAATAAAAGAACAGATTATAAGTGCAAGGGCTAATGTTTACAGCTCCTTTAATGTTTTTTTGATGGAGCTCTTTGACACTTGGATAAAATTTCAATTGACACAGTCTTTGTGGGTAAATACTGGCCCTATCTTACCCTACTTCACGTGCTGTGCTGGGGCCGCTCTCTGTGCCGATTGCCCGTGACCGGAAGTTCGGGTGTTCACTTTCGGTGCTACGAATGCTGGCGGCGGTGGGGCTGTCTTCGGGAGGGCTAAGCCGTCCTCCTACATGTGCTGTGCTGTGGCCGCTCTCTGCGCCAATTAGCCGTGACCGGAAGTTCGGGCGTCTGCTTCCGGTACTTCGAATGCTGGCGGCGGCGGTGTCTTCGTCCTCTGTGTCAGCTCCTTTTACTCTCCAACGCGTTTCAAATCCTAATCTGGATTCTTTATCAAGGAACACTTGATAAAGAATCGTAAGGCACCTCGTAAGGCCGTTGACCCACCCCACCCCCCAACTCCCACGGTGCAGGTATGCTGTTGTCCAGACAGCATACCAAAAATAATAAAAGTTTAAAAGAAATTGAAGAAACTCTCTGGAGCTGTAGAGATGTGCATCCTCTCCTGAGGGCACTTTTTTCTAAACTGCCTGTGGGAGGGGGCATAGAGGGGAGGAGCCAGCACACCCAGTTGAAGAAATTTGGACCCCGTCTATACCCATCATACTAGATTTCCCCAATATCCCTTATGGATGCTAGAGAAATTATATAGATGTTTACATGGGTTGGGTATGGTGCCACTGAAAAAGAAAGAAACCAGCCAGGTGTGATTTCCTAGAATCCGAAGTAAAAATTAAGACACTCAGGTTTTTTGTGGGTTAATCTTATAATCAAAATTATAGACATAGGAGTCAATCTCTAAAACATAAACGGGGATTGCGGCAGTCTGATCAGAGTGTTAAAATAAATTGTCTGCATACAATGGTATCTTATGCTCCAGACCTCAGTCTGAATATTGTGACTGTCAGGATGGGACCAAACTGTGGCAGTGAGGAGTTCTAAGAGCAGAGTAAATATAAGGGTAGATAGAGAGGGCTGCCCTAGCTGGTTCTGTGGAGATTTAATGGGCTTCGCCATTGACGAGATAACGCCATTGACAGACACAATCGCAGAAGGAGAACAATACAAGGACATGATACCAGTGAGGAATTTTCCACTGAAGCCCATCAACCTGAGCATGAACAGATAAGAAATATACGTTATGGTGGGAACTTACCGTTGATAACGTGATTTCTCTTATGTCCACAGGTATCCACAGGATAACATTGGGATATTGTCGAGCGACAGCGAGAATGGCACCAACACGGTCACAAGCTTTCTGGCCCCCAGGATACATTGGGGCCTTCACCATATAGTCCCGCCTACTGACTCAGTCAAATCAGTTCTCTCTACAGCGATTTTAGGCAGGAACCTCAGGTAGAGACCTGTTTAGGCGATAAGAACACACATGCACACCCTTCCATACAAGAAGGAAGAGGTTTTAGTGATTGTCTAGATCCTCAAATCAGATGCGTCAGGGTTGGATCCCTGTGGATACCTGTGGACATAAGAGAAATCACGTTATCAACGGTAAGTTCCCACCATAACGTATATTTCTCTGGCTGGGTCCACAGGATAACATTGGGATTCCCAAAGCCATTTTAGTGGTGGGGACGCTCCTGATTGCACAGGAGGACCTTTCGCCCGAAGTCTGCGTCATGAGAGGCAAAAGTATCCAAGGCATAATGTCTAATGAATGTGTTTATGGAAGACCATGTGGCTGCCCTACATATCTGTTCTGCTGAAGCACCCTGTTGTGCTGCCCAAGAAGGACCTACCTTACATGTAGAGTGTGCAGAGACATTAGCCGGAATAGGGAGATCTGCATGAGAATAAGCTTCTGATATTACCATTCGGAGCCATCTCGCCAGCGTCTGTTTACTAGCAGGCCATCCTCTTCTATGGAATCCGTAGAGGATGAAGAGAGAATCTGTTTTTCTGATGGCACTAGTACGATCTATGTAGATTCTTAAAGCCCGGACCACGTCCAGCGACGCTTCTCCCGCAGAAAGTCCCGATACCTGAAAAGCTGGGACTACAATCTCTTCATTCAGGTGAAACTTTGATACCACCTTTGGAAGATAACTAGATCTCGTTCTGAGAACTGCTCTGTCTGGGAAAAAACTTAGAAAAGGAGACTTACACTTACATAATGCTCCTAAATCTGACACTCTTCTGGCTGACGCCATTGCCAGTAAAAAAAGAACTTTAGCCGTTAACCACTTAAGATCTGCTCTCTTAAGTGGTTCAAACAGAGGACCCTGGAGAAATCTAAGAATTCAATTCAAATCCCAGGGAGCTGCAGGAGGAACAAATGGAGGTTGAATATGTACTACTCCTTGGAAAAACGTACGTACATCCTGTAAAAAAAATCAGCAATCTTTTGCTGAAACCATACAGTTAACGCTGATACTTGAACCCTCAAGGAAGCAACTTTCAAACCTTTATCCAATCCTGCTTGAAGGAAATCCAAAATCCTGGACACTTTAAAAGATCTCGGATTGAATTTTGTTCCAGTACACCAATAAATATAGGCCTGCCATATTCTATGATACACACGTGCCGAAGAACGCTTTCTTGCTCTAAGCATAGTTTGGATTACTTGTTTCGAAAATTCTTTAGCCTCTAAGATAGAAGTTTCAACAGCCACGCCGTCAAAGACAGGCGATCCAGATGATTGTGACAACAAGGACCCTGCATTAGCAGATCTGGACGTTGAGGGAGCAGTATCGGCGCTTCACGGACATTCTCAACAGATCTGTGTACAAATGCCTTCTTGGCCAAGCTGGAGCTATTAGAATCATTGCTCCTTTTGCTTGTTTTATCTTTCTCACTACTCTGGGTAACAGAGATATTAGAGGGAACAGATACGCCAGCTGAAACCTCCATTCTACTGACAGTGCGTCTACAAGGACCGCTCCTGGGTCCCTTGTTCTCGATCCATACCTTGGAACTTTGTTGATTAGACGAGACGCCATATGGTCTATCTCTGGTAGACCCCATCTGTTCACCAGTGTCTAAAACACTTCTGGGTGTAGTGCCCATTCGGTTTCCTGAATGGTGTGCCGACTGAGAAAATCCGCTTCCCAGTTTAGTACACCCGGGACAAATACTGCTGACAATGCTGGGAGATGGAGTTCTGCCCATTTTAGAATGGGAGTTACTTCCTCCATCAGTCTCTTGCTGTGAGTACCTCCCTGATGATTGAGGTATGCTACTGCCGTCGCCTTGTCTGAGTGAATCTGGACTGGTCTTCCCTGCAAACTGTCCTTTGCCTGAACTAGAGCCAAGTAAACGGCCCTTATTTCTAACAGATTTATTGGCAGGCGACTTTCCCTTGCGGTCCATTTTCCCTGGAACCATAGGCTTCCGAGTACCGCCCCCCAGCCCTGCAGGCTGGCATCTGTTGTCAGGACTTGCCACTCTTTTATCCAAAAGGGTCTCCCCTTGTTTAAATGGTCTGTCTGTAGCCACCACGCTAGAGACCTTTTTACACTTACTGGAAGCTTTATCGTCTGCTTTTTTATCGTCTGATGATTTCCGTTCCATTTGGTCAGAATAAGGTGCTGCAATGGTCTGGAATGGAATTGCGCATATTCCACCATGTCGAAGGTTGATACCATCAGACCCAACAGTCGCATTGCTGCATGCATGGACTGACATTGTCTGGGCGTGCAACGCTTCCTGAGCCAAGACCTGCACCTTGACTATCTTTTTCTCTGGTAGGAGAACTTTCTGTAGGTCTGAATCCAATATGGCCCCCAAATGAACCATCCGCTGTGACGGATTCAGGGACGACTTTTCCCAATTTATGAGCCACCTGTGTCTCTGTAAACAAACTATCGTCTGTTGAAGATGGCTCAACAGTAAATCTTGCGAATGTGCCAAGATTAACAGGTCGTCTAGGTATGGGAATATTCTTATCCCCTGTTTGCGCAGACAAGCTGCCATAACCACCATGATCTTGGTAAACATCCTGGGTGCTGTAGCTAGCCCAAAAGGCAGAGCTTGGAACTGAAAATGTTCCTGGAGGATAGCAAACCTGAGGTAACACTGATGCGACAGTGCTATAGGCACATGTAGGTAAGCATGCCGTACATCCAGAGATACCATGTAATCTCCCGGTTCCATAGCCAACATTATGGAGCGTAACGTCTCCATGTGGAACTTTGGGATCCAAATGTATTTGTTCAACATTTTCAGATTGAGAATTGGTCGATATGACCCATTTGGTTTCTGGATTAGAAATAGATTGGAGTAAAACCCCTGTCCCCTTTGTGATGGAGGTACTGGGACAATCACACCTGACTGCAGCAATTTTTGGACTGCTTCTGGCAGGGCATTGGCCCTCGACTCTATACGAGACGGGCTGGTGCAAAAAAATCTTTGAGGAGGCTGCCTCTTGAATGGGAACCCATACCCCTGAGATACTACCTTCTGCACCCAAGCATCTGCTGTTGATTGTTGCCATATGTGTGCAAAATGAAGGAGTCGGCCCCCAACCCTGGAATCCTCCAGGCGGAGGCCCGTCTCTTCAGGCTGACGGTTTCTGTTCAGGCTTGGAAGCTGGCTTTTTGCTAGCCCACTGCTTCCTACCCCTGGATTTAAACTGGGGTTGCTTAGGCTCCTCTTTATCTTTCGCTTTACTTTGCCAACGAAATGAGCGAAATTTTAAACCCTTAGACTTAGGGTTATAAGTAACCGGAAATCTGACCTTTCGATAGCCTCTGATTCTAGGATATCCGATAAAGGTTTTCCAAATAATATATTACCGACAAAAGGCAATGCTTCCAATTCCTTCTTGGATTCCGCATCTGCCTTCCAGGTACGTAGCCAAACTGCTCTGCGAGCGACTACTGTCAAGGCTGAAGCTTTAGAAGCAACTGTACCTACATCAATTGCTGCTTCTTCCAAATACTAGGCAGATTGTCTTAAACTGCAAAAACGATCCTCTTGCTCCCTAGTAGGAGAAGGAATGTCATTCTCTAGTTCCTCTATCCATTTGCCCATTGCCTTTGCTACCCAGGCCGAAACCATAGCAGGTCTTACTACTGCTCCTACTAGAGAAAATATATTTTTCAAAAGGCTCTCTACCCTTCTGTCTGTGACATCATTTAGTGAGGTAGATGACAGTGGTAAAGCAGATTTATGCACGAGTCGCAGAACATGTGTATCTACTTTTGGAGGAACTTCTCTTTTCGAACAATCCACAGCTAGAAATGGATAATAAGAATCCCATCTTTTAGGAATCTTATACTTTTTACTGGGCGCCGCCCAAGACTCATCCATCATTTCCGTCAGCTCATCTGACGCTGGGAATTCAGCTTTCACTGATTTTGTTCGTTTAAATACAGGTGCTTTAGCCTTTAACACTGTCTTGGATGGCTCTTCCAACGAGAGAACAGCTTTCACAGCATTAATAAGTTCAGCTACATCATCTGAACTAAAACTCTGCGACTGATCATCATACGGAGTATTCAAATCTATTGTATCATCATCCGATGTATCATCTTGTGTAGTCTGCCACACAGACGTATCTGTCTTAGTCTTACCTGTCCCTTGGTTGCTTGTAGAGGCTACTGGAACCAAGCCATAGGAAGGGAGCTGCATGTATGGGTTCATAGTGTAACCTAACCCTTGAGGTGGTGCTACTGGAGTTAATCTGTCCACTATCGAAGATAGAGTCTTTGCGAACATATTCCATGGTGGCTCTGTTGGTGGTTGAACCAACTCCTGTTTTTTACTTCGCTGAAAAGCGAAACAGTTCGCACACAAACCCTCATAAGTGACCAATTGATTCATATCAATTACCCCTGACTTACAAGACAAGCATGTTAGTGCTGTAGGAGTGCTTGATAAATTCTCCTTGTCACTTTTGCCGCTCACAGACATGGTAATAATCTGTTACTGACTACACAATTTGTGACTGGAAATCACCCTATATGTAAGTATATAGAGGTGAGATCAATCTGACTACAGTGCACCTGATTTGAGGGTCAGAACTGGACTGACATTACACAGAAACGTCAGCACACATACTAGTAGTCAGTCACATGTTAAAGCATTAGACATTGCCATATGAGAATACAACCTCCATAACAACTTATACATAAGTAGGAAAATTGTACTTCTGTTTTAAAACTGGTTCTTTTTTCAACATAACATGCAGAAAACACAGTAATATACAGGTCTCATATGCAATAGGTACTAAAAATTAACTATTCATAGTAAGAAGTAGAGAGAATTTTTAGTACTGTACACCCTGCCTCCGGAGAGCGGGATACAGGGAGACTCACCACACTTCCATATCCAAGCAAATACGCTCATAAGACGTTGAATGGATTCAGACGCTACTGATGTACACTACCGCACTTGATAACTGATAACGGACACGGTGGCTCACTGACGGACACGGATGCTGAGCGGCTTCCCCGTGTATGCAGACGCTAAGGCCTGCGACTCGGTCTGGGCGGGAACTCTAGTGTACACAACCGCAGCGTCTAAGCAGCGACAGAGTACCCTCGTGGTAGCGTCTGAGCCGGAAGTGAGGTCATTCAGTTCATGAAACGAGAGACGCGCGGAAACTGCCCATGAACTGGGCGGCCAGGAGAGCGTCTAAATCCCCCAGTTGACTTAAACTCCCAGGATCGCGGCCTCTACCTAGTCCTGGCGCCTATGATCCCCGGAGCGTAGCGCTGTCGCACTCGAGATGTTTGGCGCATCAGCACACTGTTTGTAGTCTCCACCAAATCAGTGTAGCTGTGTCCTGACCCCTCTAGTAAGAGGAAGTCCATAGACTCACAGTCTCCCCATGCTCCGGCCACAGCCTGGTTACGTCTGCTGGACCTGCTAGAACATCCGACACAGACGCCCGTCGAGACAGCACTAATACCCGAAGGTAAGCGTTGTTGCAACCTGGTGAGGAGTTGTTGGAGCGACTCTGTCTCTAGTATGCGTTTAAGACGCTGTTAAGAGAAGTCGCTCAAAAAAACAATATAGTAAGTCTATAAAAATAAAATAATAAAAGCTTGAGGCTGCTACTCTCAGCAGCCCTGCGACCATGCGGCTTCCTGCCGCACCAAGCAAAAAATAAGAATTTACTTACCGATAATTCTATTTCTCATAGTCCGTAGTGGATGCTGGGACTCCGTCAGGACCATGGGGAATAGCGGGCTCCGCAGGAGACAGGGCACATCTAAAAAAGCTTTTAGGTCACATGGTGCGTACTGGCTCCTCCCCCTATGACCCTCCTCCAAGCCTCAGTTAGGTACTGTGCCCGGACGAGCGTACACAATAAGGAAGGATCTTGAATCCCGGGTAAGACTCATACCAGCCACACCAATCACACCGTACAACTTGTGATCTGAACCCAGTTAACAGTATGATAACACAAACGAAGTAGCCTCTGAACAGATGGCTCACAACAACAGTAATAACCCGATTTTTGTAACAATAACTATGTACAAGCATTGCAGACAATCCGCACTTGGGATGGGCGCCCAGCATCCACTACGGACTATGAGAAATAGAATTATCGGTAAGTAAATTCTTATTTTCTCTAACGTCCTAGTGGATGCTGGGACTCCGTCAGGACCATGGGGATTATACCAAAGCTCCCAAACGGGCGGGAGAGTGCGGATGACTCTGCAGCACCGAATGAGAGAACTCCAGGTCCTCTTTAGCCAGAGTATCAAATTTGTAAAATTTTACAAACGTGTTCTCCCCTGACCACGTAGCTGCTCGGCAAAGTTGTAATGCCGAGACTCCTCGGGCAGCCGCCCAGGATGAGCCCACTTTCCTTGTGGAATGGGCCATTACAGATTTAGGCTGTGGCAGGCCTGCCACAGAATGTGCAAGTTGGATTGTACTACATATCCAACGTGCAATCGTCTGTTTAGACGCAGGAGCACCCAACTTGTTGGGTGCATACAATGTAAACAACGAGTCAGATTTTCTGACTCCAGCTGTCCTTGAAATATATATTTTTAATGCTCTGACAACGTCCAGTAACTTGGAGTCCTCCAAGTCGCTAGTAGCCGCAGGCACCACAATAGGCTGGTTCAAGTGAAATGCCGAAACCACCTTAGGGAGAAATTGAGGACGTGTCCTCAATTCTGCCCTGTCCGAATGGAATATCAGATATGGGCTTTTGTATGACAAAGCTGCCAACTCCGAAACTCTCCTGGCTGAAGCCAGGGCCAACAGCATGGTTACCTTCCATGTAAGGTATTTTAAATCTACCGATTTTAAAGGCTCAAACCAATGAGATTTGAGAAAATTTAGAACCACGTTCAAATCCCACGGTGCCACTGGAGGCACTATTGGGGGTTGTATATGTAGTACACCTTTGACAAAAGTTTGTACTTCAGGCACTGACGCCAATTCCTTCTGGAAGAAAATTGATAAGGCCGAAATTTGAACTTTAATGGACCCCAATTTGAGGCCCATAGACAATCCTGCTTGCAGGAAATGTAAGAATCGACCCAATTGAAATTCTTCCGTTGGAGCCTTCTTGGCCTCACACCACGCAACATATTTTCTCCAAATGCGGTGATAATGTTGTGCGGTCACTTCTTTCCTGGCTTTAATTAAAGTAGGAATAACTTCCTCAGGAATGCCCTTCTCTTTTAGAATCCGGCGTTCAACCGCCATGCCGTCAAACGCAGCCGCGGTAAGTCTTGGAACATACAAGGTCCCTGCTGAAGCAGATCCCTTCTTAGAGGTAGAGGCCACGGATCCTCCGTGAGCATCTCTTGAAGTTCCGGATACCAAGTTCTTCTTGGCCAGTCCGGAGCTACCAGTATTGTTCTTACTCCTCTTTTCCGTATAATTCTCAGTACCTTTGGTATGAGAGGCAGAGGAGGGAACACATACACTGACTGGTACACCCACGGTGTTACCAGAGCGTCCACAGCTATTGCCTGAGGGTCTCTTGACCTGGCGCAATACCTGTCCAATTTTTTGTTGAGGCGAGACGCCATCATGTCCACCTTTGGTTTTTCCCAACGGTTCACAATCATGTGGAAAACTTCTGGATGAAGTCCCCACTCTCCCGGGTGAAGGTCGTGTCTGCTGAGGAAATCTGCTTCCCAGTTGTCCACTCCCGGGATGAACACTGCTGACAGTGCTACGACATGATTCTCCGCCCAGCGCAGAATCCTTGCAGCTTCTGCCATTGCACTCCTGCTTCTCGTGCCGCCTTGTCGGTTTACGTGGGCGACTGCCGTGATGTTGTCGGACTGGATCAACACCGGCTGACCCTGAAGCAGCGATTTTGCCAGGCTTAGAGCATTGTAGATCGCTCTTAGCTCCAGTATATTTATGTGAAGAGACGTCTCCAGGTTTGACCACACGCCTTGGAAGTTTCTTCCCTTTGTGACTGCTCCCCAACCTCGTAGGCTGGCATCCGTAGTCACCAGGACCCAGTCCTGTATGCCGAATCTGCGGCCCACTAACAGATGGGCAGTCTGCAACCACCACAGGAGAGACAACCTTGTTCTCGGTGACAGTGTTATCCGCTGATGCATGTGCAGATGCGATCCGGACCATTTGTCCAGCAGATCCCACTGAAATGTTCGTGCATGGAATCTGCCGAATGGAATCGCTTCGTACGAAGCCACCATCTTTCCCAGGACTCTTGTGCATTGATGTACTGACACAGTTCCTGGTTTTAGGAGGTTCTTGACAAGTTCGGATAACTCCCTTGCTTTCTCTTCCGGGAGAAATACCTTTTTCTGAACAGTGTCCAGAATCATGCCCAGGAACAGCAGATGTGTTGTCGGGGTCAATTGAGATTTTGGAAGATTTAGAATCCACCCGTGTTGCTGAAGCACTACTTGTGTTAGCGCTACACCGACTTCCAGCTGTTCTCTGGACTTTGCCCTTATCAGGAGATCGTCCAAGTAAGGGATAATTAATACGCCTTTTCTTCGTAGAAGAACCATCATTTCGGTCATTACCTTGGTAAAGACCCGAGGGGCCGTGGACAACCCAAACGGCAGCGTTTGAAACTGATAATGACAGTCTTGTATCACGAACCTGAGATACCCTTGGTGTGAGGGGTAAATCGGGACATGTAGATAAGCATCTTTTATGTCCAAGGACACCATGAAGTCTCCTTCTTCCAGATTCGCTATCACTGCTCTGAGTGACTCCATCTTGAACTTGAATTTCTTTATGTACAGGTTCAAGGATTTCAGATTTAGAATAGGCCTTACCGAACCGTCCGGTTTCGGTACCACAAATAGTGTGGAATAATACCCCTTTCCCTGTTGTAGGAGGGGTACCTTGACTATCACCTGCTGAGAATACAGCTTGTGAATGGCTTCTAAAACCGACGTCCTTTCTGAGGGAGACGTTGGTAAAGCAGACTTTAGGAACCGGCGAGGGGGAGACCTTTCGAACTCCAGCATGTAACCCTGAGATACTATCTGCAGGACCCACGGGTCCACTTGTGAGTGAACCCATTGATTGCTGAAAATCTTGAGTCGACCCCCCACCGTTCCTGAGTCCGCTTGTAAAGCCCCAGCGTCATGCTGATGGCTTTGTAGAAGCCGGGGCGGGCTTCTGTTCCTGGGCAGGGGCTGCTTGCTGCCCTTTCTTACCCTTTCCTCTGCCTCGCGGCAGATAAGACTGTCCTTTTGGTCGCTTTTTATAGGAGCGAAAGGACTGCGGCTGAAAAGACGGTGTCTTTTTCTGTTGGGAGGGGGTCTGAGGTAAAAAAGTGGATTTGCCGGCAGTTGCCGTGGCCACCAGGTCCGAAAGACCGACCCCAAACAATTCCTCTCCTTTATATGGCAATACTTCCATATGCCTCTTGGAATCCGCATCACCTGACCACTGTCGCGTCCATAAACTTCTTCTGGCAGATATGGACATCGCGCTTACTCTTGATGCTAGAGTACAAACATCCCTCTGAGCATCTCGCATATAAAGGAAAGCATCCTTTAATTGCTCTAGAGTCAATAAAATACTGTCCCTATCCAGGGTCTCAATATTTTCAGTCAGAGAATCCAACCACACTACCCCAGCACTGCACATCCAGGCTGAGGCTATTGCCGGTCGCAGTATAACACCAGTATGTGTGTATATACTCTTCAGTGTAGTTTCCAGCCTCCTATCTGCTGGATCCTTGAGGGCGGCCGTATCAGGAGACGGCAACGCCACTTGCTTTGATAAACGTGTGAGCGCCTTATCCACCCTAGGGGGTGTTTCCCAGCGCGCCCTAACCTCTGGTGGGAAAGGGTATAATGCCAATAACTTCTTGGAAATTAGCAGTTTTCTATCGGGGTTAACCCACGCTTCATCACACACGTCATTCAATTCCTCTGATTCTGGAAAAAATACAGGTAGTTTTTTCACCCCCCACATAATACCCCTTTTTGAGGTACCAGCAGTATCAGAGATCTGCAAAGCCTCCTTCATTGCCGTGATCATATAACGTGTGGCCCTATTGGAAAATACGTTTGTTTCTTCACCGTCGACACTAGATTCATCTGTGTCGGTACCCGTGTCGACTGACTGAGGTAAAGGACGTTTTACAGCCCCTGACGGTGTCTGAGACGCCTGAACCGGTACTAACTGGTTTGCCGGGCGTCTTATTTCGTCAACTGACTTTTGTAATGTGCTGACATTATCACGTAATTCCATAACTAAAGCCATCCATTCCGGTGTCGACTCCCTAGGGGGTGACATTACCATCATCGGCAATTGCTCTGCCTCCACACCAACATCGTCCTCATACATGTCGACACACACGTACCGACACACAGCAGCCACACAGGGAATGCTCTAATCGAAGACAGGACCCCCTAGCCCTTTGGGGAGACAGAGGGAGAGTTTGCCAGCACACACCAAAAGCGCTATAAATGTATATAAACAACCCTAGAAGGTGTTGTTTACTATATATGCGCTCTTAATATATAAATATCGCCAATTTATGCCCCCCTTCTCTTTGTTACCCTGTTTCTGTAGTGCAGTGCAGGGGAGAGACCTGGGAGCCTTCCTCACCAGCGGAGCTGAGCAGGAAAATGGCGCTGAGTGCTGAGGAGAATAAGCTCCGCCCCTTTTTCGGCGGGCTTTTCCCCGGTTTTTAAGAAACTGGCCTGGGTTAAAATACATACATATAGCCTTAATGGCTATATGTGATGTATTTATTTTGCCACTAAAGGTAATTATATTGCTGCCCAGGGCGCCCCCAGCAGCGCCCTGCACCCTCCGTGACTGAGTCAGTGAGCCGTGTGACAACAATGGCGCACAGCTGCCGTGCTGTGCGCTACCTTCAAGAAGACTGAGGAGTCTTCTGCCGCCTGCTTTCCGGACCTCCGTTCTGCCGTCTCTTCAGCGTCTGTAAGGGGGATCGGCGGCGCGGCTCCGGGACGAACCCCAGGCTGACCTGTGTTCCGACTCCCTCTGGAGCTAAGTGTCCAGTAGCCTAAGACTCCAATCCATCCTGCACGCAGGTGAGTTGGAAATCTCTCCCCTAAGTCCCTCGATGCAGTGATCCTGTTGCCAGCAGGAATCACTGAGATTGAAACCTAAAAAAAAACTTTTCTAAACAGCTCTTTAGGAGAGCCACCTAGATTGCACCCTCTCGGACGGGCACAAAAACCTAACTGAGGCTTGGAGGAGGGTCATAGGGGGAGGAGCCAGTACGCACCATGTGACCTAAAAGCTTTTTTAGATGTGCCCTGTCTCCTGCGGAGCCCGCTATTCCCCATGGTCCTGACGGAGTCCCAGCATCCACTAGGACGTTAGAGAAAAACTGATTTGACTGAGTCAGTGGGCGGGACTATATGGTGAAGGCCCCAATGCATCCTGGGAGGCCAGAAAGCTCGTGACCGTGTTGGTGCCATTCTCGCTGTCGCTCGACAATATCCCAATGTTATCCTGTGGATAATCCTGTGGACCCAGCCAGAGAAATAAGACTGAAAGCTTTTTTTAGCTTCTAGCTCCATGATAAGAGAAGAATGCTTTAATTGATGGATAGAGTGAATCAGGTCGATGATGCGTCTCGTGTTATTTGTACCAAAGGCAACTATTCAGAAAAGTCGGAGCTCCTGACTGGAACAGATCAGATATGGTGAAGACTAAATCATTTCAGTCAGAAGTTCCCACTTTTCTGTAGTCTTGGATGCAGACTGATTCTTCTCCAGGAATATTGGTGAAATTTGTGATGTGCTCTTCTGATCCCATTTTATTTAAGTACAGTACATGTTTTTAATCTTGTATACCTATATTACAGTTTTTGTAAACAATATATTTTTTTTTATATCCGTTGTATTTGGTGCTAAGCTTTTGCTATAATTTGAATTGTTCATCTGATTCACCCTATTGTTCATCGGATTCACCCTAACGCTAGAAGTTAAGGGTATAAAGACTACCTGACCACCTGTTGCATATTACCTCACTTTGAGATTAAATGGAACTCTAACTACTGCACTATGAGCAGCTTCCTGTTTTGTTGTTTGTTCTTTAGATCTGTTGCTGGCTGTCTTGTTGGACTCCTTGCAACAGGAAGAGCTGCATTTTAATAGTGCATTGAGGTTTTTTTTTCATATACATAACACTTTAAACACCAAACGACTACTGTGCTGTGATACAATTGAAAATCTCAAAATATTTTTGCACTTTTGTCATTAAATATATCAAACTGATTTTCACATCATACTAACCTCTTAATGTCTCTGTGAACATGATTGTTTTCATGCAAATATTTGATACCCTGTGCTGTTCCAAATACAATATTACATCTCATATGCCAGGACAATGGAGCAGTGTTATTCTGGAAGAAAAACAGATTTACATACAATTACTAGATTACTATGCAGAGGCAACAATACCAGCAGAGCATTCACATATTGTCTAGAACTAAAAGGAGCATCAACAAATACATTCCAAGAATAAAATAAAGAAAACTGAACAGCATGGTAAATTTGTATATACTGTATCTCTCTCGTATATATATATATATATATATATATATATATATATATATACACACACATACACATATATACGCATATGCTGACAAGTGCGTCCGTATTGCTATCGCCATCTACAGATGGCGCAAGCAGTACAGTGTAATCCAGTGGTAACTTAAGCTTACTACTGTTTTTAAAATAATGAAGGGAGGGTATAACCTCTTTAGCAAGTGCAAAAGGGTTATGGTTTGTTGCTAAATGTAACCCTGTTGTAATCAAAATGTTATATGTATTAAAATGGGCAAAACAATAAATTCACCCTATACAAGGATGGATTCTCACTTTCTCACTATAATATACATCCCAAAAAATGATGACATACTTTTATATATTAGAGGAGAGAAAAGTCTGCCTGGAAAAAAAATAAGAATTTACTTACCGATAATTCTATTTCTCGTAGTCCGTAGTGAAATGCTGGGAACTCCGTAAGGACCATGGGGAATAGCGGCTCCGCAGGAGACTGGGCACAAAAGTAAAAGCTTTAGGACTACCTGGTGTGCACTGGCTCCTCCCCCTATGACCCTCCTCCAAGCCTCAGTTAGGATACTGTGCCCGGACGAGCGTACACAATAAGGAAGGATTTTGAATCCCGGGTAAGACTCATACCAGCCACACCAATCACACCGTACAACCTGTGATCTGAACCCAGTTAACAGCATGATAACAGAGGAGCCTCTGAAAAGATGGCTCACAACAATAATAACCCGATTTTTGTAACAATAACTATGTACAAGTATTGCAGACAATCCGCACTTGGGATGGGCGCCCAGCATCCACTACGGACTACGAGAAATAGAATTATCGGTAAGTAAATTCTTATTTTCTCTGACGTCCTAGTGGATGCTGGGAACTCCGTAAGGACCATGGGGATTATACCAAAGCTCCCAAACGGGCGGGAGAGTGCGGATGACTCTGCAGCACCGAATGAGAGAACTCCAGGTCCTCCTCAGCCAGGGTATCAAATTTGTAGAATTTAGCAAACGTGTTTGCCCCTGACCAAGTAGCTGCTCGGCAAAGTTGTAAAGCCGAGACCCCTCGGGCAGCCGCCCAAGATGAGCCCACCTTCCTTGTGGAATGGGCTTTTACAGATTTTGGCTGTGGCAGGCCTGCCACAGAATGTGCAAGCTGAATTGTACTACAAATCCAACGAGCAATAGTCTGCTTAGAAGCAGGAGCACCAAGCTTGTTGGGTGCATACAGGATAAACAGCAAGTCAGATTTTCTGACTCCAGCGGTCCTGGAAACATATTTTCAGGGCCCTGACTACGTCCAGCAACTTGGAGTCCTCCCAAGTCCCTAGTAGCCGCAGGTACCACAATAGGCTGGTTCAAGTGAAACGCTGAAACCACCTTAGGGAGAAATTGAGGACGAGTCCTCAATTCCGCCCTGTCTGAATGGAAGATCAGATAAGGGCTTTTACAGGATAAAGCCCGCCAATTCTGACACGCGCCTGGCCGAGGCCAGGGCCAACAACATGACCACTTTCCATGTGAGATATTTTAACTCCACAGATTCAAGTGGTTCAAACCAATGTGACTTTAGGAACCCCAAAACTACATTGAGATCCCAAGGTGCCACTGGAGGCACAAAAGGAGGCTGTATATGCAGTACCCCTTTTACAAACGTCTGAACTTCAGGAACTGAAGCTAGTTCTTTCTGGAAGAAAATTGACAGGGCCGAAATTTGAACCTTAATGGACCCCAATTTTAGGCCCATAGACACTCCTGTTTTCAGGAAATGCAGGAATCGACCTAGTTGAAAATTCCTCCATCGGGGCCTTACTGGCCTCGCACCCCGCAACATATTTTCGCCAAATGCGGTGATAATGCTTTGCGGTTACATCCTTCCTGGCTTGATCAGGGTAGGGATGACTTCATCCGGAATGCCTTTTTCCTTCAGGATCCGGCGTTCAACCGCCCTGCCGTCAAACGCAGCCGCGGTAAGTCTTAGAATAGACAGGGTCCTTGCTGGAGCAGGTCCCTTCTTAGAGGTAGAGGCCACGAGTTTTTTGTTTAGGTGGGACGCCATCATGTCCACCTTTGGTTTTTCCCAATGGTTTACAATCATGTGGAAGACTTCTGGGTGAAGTCCCCACTCTCCCGGGTGGAGGTCGTGCCTGCTGAGGAAGTCTGCTTCCCAGTTGTCCACTCCCGGAATGAACACTGCTGACAGTGCTATCACATGATTTTCCGCCCAGCGAAAAATCCTTGCAGCTTTTGCCATTGCCCTCCTGCTTCTTGTGCCGCCCTGTCTGTTTACGTGGGCGACTGCCGTGATGTTGTCCGACTGGATCAGCACCGGCTGACCTTGAAGCAGAGGTCTTGCTTGGCTTAGGGCATTGTAAATGGCCCTTAGCTCCAAAATATTTATGTGAAGTGATGTCTCCAGGCTTGACCACAAGCCCTGGAAATTTCTTCCCTGTGTGACTGCTCCCCAGCCTCGCAGGCTGGCATCCGTGGTCACCAGGACCCAGTCCTGAATGCCGAATCTGCGGCCCTCTAAAAGATGAGCACTCTGCAACCACCACAGGAGAGACACCCTTGTCTTTGGTGACAGGGTTATCCGCTGATGCATCTGAAGATGCGATCCGGACCATTTGTCCAGCAGGTCCCACTGGAAAGTTCTTGCGTGGAATCTGCCGAATGGAATTGCTTCGTAGGAAGCCACCATTTTTCCCAGGACCCTTGTGCACTGATGCACTGACACTTGGCCTGGTTTTAGGAGGTTTCTGACTAGTTCGGATAACTCCCTGGCTTTCTCCTCCGGGAGAAAACACCTTTTTCTGGACTGTGTCCAGGATCATCCCTAGGAATAGAAGGCGTGTCGCCAGGATCAGCTGCGATTTTGGAATATTGAGAATCCAACCGTGCTACCGCAGCACTATCTGAGATAGTGCTACCCCGACTTCCAACTGTTCCCTGGATTTTGCCCTTATCAGGAGATCGTCCAAGTAAGGGATAACTAAAAACTCCCTTCTTTCGAAGGAGTATCATCATTTCGGCCATTACCTTGGTAAAGACCCGTGGTGCCGTGGACAATCCAAACGGCAGCGTCTGAAACTGATAGTGACAGTTCTGTACCACAAACCTGAGGTACCCTTGGAGAAGGGTAAATTGGGACATGTAGGTAAGCATCTTTGATGTTCAGAGAGACCATATAGTCCCCTACTTCCAGGTTTGCAATCACTGCTCTGAGTGACTCCATCTTGAATTTGAACCTTTGTACGTAAGTGTTCAAGGATTTTAGATTTAAAATTGGTCTCACCGAGCCGTCCGGCTTCGGTACCACCAATAGTGTGGAATAGTACCCCTTTTCCTGTTGCAGAAGGGGTACCTTGATTATCACCTGCTGGGAATACAGCCTGTGAATGGCTTGCAATACTGTCTCCCTGTCTGAGGGAGACGTCGGTAAAGCAGACTTTATGAAACGGCGAGGGGAAGACGTCTCGAATTTCTTGAGACGGGCCCCCACCGTGCCTGAGACCGCTTGTAAAAGCCCCAGCGTCATGCTGAGGACTTTGCGGAGGCGGGAGAGGGCTTTTGTGGGAATTGGCTGTTTGCTGCAGCCTTTTTCCTCTCCCTCTGCCACGGGGCAGAAATGAGGCGCCTTTTGCCCGCTTTATGGGGCCGAAAGGACTGCGCCTGATAATACGGCGTCTTCTTAGGTTGAAAAGCTACCTGGGGTAAAAATGTGGATTTTCCAGCCGTTGCCGTGGCCACCAGGTCTGTTAGACCTACCCCAAATAACTCTTCCCTTTTATAAGGCGATACTTCCATATGCCTTTTGGGATCAGCATCACCTGACCACTGTCTTGTCCATAACCTTCCTCTGGCAGAAATGGACAGCGCACTTACTCTTGATGCCAGTCGGCAAATATCCCTCTGTGCATCACGCATATATAGAAATGCATCTTTTAACTGCTCTATAGTTAGTAATATACTGTCCCTATCTAGGGTATCAATATTGTCAGTCAGGGAATCCGACCAAGCCACCCCAGCACTGCACATCCAGGCTGAGGCGATTGCTGGTCGCAGTATCACACCCGTGTGAGTGTATATACATTTTAGGATATTTCACTGCTTTCTGTCAGTAGGTTCCTTAAGGGCGGCCGTATCCGGGGACGGTAGTGCCACCTGTTTAGACAAGCGTGTGAGCGCTTTATTCACCCTAAAGGGTGTTTCCCAACGTGCCCTATCCTCTGGCGGGAAGGGGTATGATGCCAATAACTTTTTTATCGGGGGAAACCCACGCATCATCACACACTTCATTTAATTCCTCAGATGCAGGAAAAACTACAGGCAGTTTTTTCTCACCCAACATAATACCCTTTTTAGTGGTACTGGTATTATCAGAAATGTGTAAAAACATTTTCCATAGCCTCAATCATGTAACGTGTGGCCTTACTGGAAGTCACATTCGTCTCTTAATCGTCGACACTGGAGTCAGTATCCGTGTCTGTATCTGCCATCTGCGGTAACGGGCGTTTTAGAGCCCCAGATGGCTTTTGAGACACCTGGACAGGCACAGACTGAGTCGCCGGCCGTCTCATGTCATCAATCTTTTGTAAAGAGCTGACACTGTCACGTAATTCCTTCCATAAGCTCATTCACTCAGGTGTCGACTCCCTAGGGGGTGACATCTCTGTTACAGGCAATTGCTCCGCCTCCACCTCATTTTCCTCCTCATACATGTCGACACAACGTACCGACGCACAGCACACACACAGGGAATGCTCTGATAGAGGACAGGACCCCACTAGCCCTTTGGGGAGACAGAGGGAGAGTATGCCAGCACACACCAGAGCGCTATATATATATATATATACGGGGATAACCTTATATAAGTGTTTTTCCCCTTATAGCTGCTGTATTGTTATACTGCGCCTAATTAGTGCCCCCCTCTCTTTTTTAACCCCTTTCTGTAGTGTAGTAACTGCAGGGGAGAGCTAGGGAGCTTCCCTCCAACGGAGCTGTGAGAGAAAATGGCGCCAGTGTGCTGAGGAGATAGGCTCCGCCCCCTTCTCGGCGGCCTTTTCTCCCGTTTATCTGTGGAATCTGGCAGGGGTTAAAATACACCCATATAGCCCTGGGGGTTATATGTGGTGTATTTATGCCAGCCAAGGTGTTTTACATTGCTGCTCAGGGCGCCCCCCCCTAGCGCCCTGCACCCTCAGTGGCCAGAGTGTGAAGTGTGCCTGAGTAACAATGGCGCACAGCTGCAGTGCTGTGCGCTACCTTGTTGAAGACCGATGTCTTCTGCCGCCGATTTTTCCGGACCTTTTCTTGCTTCTGGCTCTGTAAGGGGGCCGGCGGCGCGGCTCCGGGACCGAGCTCCTAGGCTGGGCCTGTGTTCGGTTCCTCTGGAGCTAATGGTGTCCAGTAGCCTAAGAAGCCCAATCCACTCTGCACGCAGGTGAGTTCGCTTCTTCTCCCCTTAGTCCCTCGATGCAGTGAGCCTGTTGCCAGCAGGTCTCACTGAAAATAAAAAACCTAAAACTAAACTTTTCACTAAGAAGCTCAGGAGAGCCCCTAGTGTGCACCCTTCTCGGCCGGGCACAAAAATCTAACTGAGGCTTGGAGGAGGGTCATAGGGGGAGGAGCCAGTGCACACCAGGTAGTCCTAAAGCTTTTACTTTTGTGCCCAGTCTCCTGCGGAGCCGCTATTCCCCATGGTCCTTACGGAGTTCCCAGCATCCACTAGGACGTCAGAGAAATTCCCCTGTAAATGGCACCATCCCAGATATTCCATCAATGATTCCAGGCTCACTTTGCTCAATCATAATGATTACATTTGTTCTGAACAATAAATGTGAACAACTCAAAGTTGCTACTTACCAGACAAGCCAAACGGTCCAGCAGAGAACCATTTGACATGTATGGGTAGACCAGGCAGTAATGATCACCATCATCTGAGAAGCCAAGCAGTTGTACAATGTTTTCATGTTGACATCTACCAATAGATGAAATAAAATGTAATTACACCAATACATACAGTATTTTTATTGCAGAGTAATATTAACCACAATAAACACATTATCACTAAACAGCCCTGATTCACAAACCTAAAAACAGTATCAGTTTAATGTACCCTGTACCAAGATGGCTAGTTCTAGAAAACATGAGACATAATAATTCTTACTTGCCTACAGCTTTGTTGAGTTGGAACCTGTGCAACACGGTATTGTTAAAAATAAAAAAATTAACAGCAACAAAATAGTGGGACACACAACAGTCTTATCTCAAACATTCCACTTAACACCAAGTGAACTGTATTGAGACAGACAAGGCAGGATTGCTACATATTGGTCTGCATTAGCAACAATGAAAGATAATTTACAGACACGTTTCACCTTTTTAGGCTTTAACAGTTATTTACAATTTTCTAAATGACACAATTAAAAAAAATCACAACATCCTATGGATCAATGTTTTTTTTTTTTTTTTTTTTTAACTGGGGCGCCGCATGACAGGTCTTTGGACAGTTGGGTCATCACAAAATATGGGCGGTCATCAAATATGCAGAAATGTAGGTTTCATTCACCACAGGTGATAGCAGAGCAAACTTTTTTTTTATCTGTTGCTTTAAAATAAATAAATGTTAAAATGTTATAGCTGACACTTCGGCTCCATGACTTACCTTGTAAGTGATTGCCCCTTTAAAAAAATATCAGAGATTGTCCGGCAACCCGCACCTCATTTATTCTACAACATTTCAAGCAAACACTTTATAAGACCCTTTAGAATGTAAGCACTTGCAAGGAGGGCAATCTTTCCTCATATTTTGTAATGTAATTATGTATTTTGAGTTGTAGTTATGTATCTATGTTAATTCTTTTCTTTTGTATGTATCTGTCACTATAGGGGTAAAACTATTATTCAGTATAAATCTAAACCAATTGTATGACCATATATAGTAGTTTTATTTAGCCTTACCCATAGGCTCATCTATAGTTTGTGATATAGTAATATCAATACAAGGTTATCGAGTGGATACACAAGGGTGGTCATTTGGTCAGTCTCTGACCGGCATCTGTGGCTTATTGATTACAGCAGTGTGAGATTATTTACTGTAATTGTTTTATCCTTATAGCGAGCTTTAGGAGACCCGTGTATCGTAGCATGTTTTCCTTATATATTCCTGTACTTAATCATCCATTTACATATTCTTCCTCTGTAGATTTGATTTTAGCGTCACCATGGTGACTGTTGACACACAGAAGCCACACATCCTGGAGATGTCAGAGTCGTCAGTATGGGGTCGTGTCCGTCACGTCATCAGGTCTTCATTGGGAGTAGTGGTGGAAAGTGGTTGAAGCATGGGGTTAATGCACAGGTATTTATACTGTTTATGTGTACTTTATATGTTGGTCTTGATAAAAAAGGTAACACTCTGAAATGTTGGCTCATAAACTAGCTGTGTCTGCGGTTTATTTCTGATGTTGGATACTAAGGGGTCTATTTACTAAGCTTTGGATGGAGATAAAGTACCAGCCAATCGGCTCCTAACTGCTATGCCACAGGCTGTGTTTGAAAAATTACAGTTAGGAGCCGATTGGCTGGGCCATTTTATCTCCAGCGACTTTATCTCCATCCAAGGCTTAGTAAATAGACCCCTAAGGGGGGTATTCAATTGTTTGATAAGTCAGATGGGTGTCTGTTTTTTCCTATCCAATAGACAGGGAAAAACAAACACCCAACTGACTTTTCAAACAATTGAATATCCCCCAATGAGTGCCATCCATGCCAACATCCTGCATTAAATGGAATCTTCTGCAATTGAAGTACTTTATATAAACCTATATCGCTGCAATTTGTTGTAAAATCGCAGTGAAGATGGCAGTGTATCATGACTTAATGCCTTTGCTGCAGAGGACGCGTGGGGTTCGTTCTCTTGATATACAGCTAGACTGTGGAGGAGTAATGTTCCTCAAATCATCTGACATGCACCCAGCCCTCCACATAATATAAAAGAAAATGTAATAAGACCAGGCCACCTTCTTCCATTACTCCATGGTTCAGTTTTGATGTTCACGTGTCCATTATAGGCGCTTTTGGTGGTGGACAGGGGTCAGCATTGGCACGCTGACCAGTCTGCGGTTATGCAAGCGCGATGCCAGTGCGTTCTAAAACCTATCATAGCCAGAATTAACTTTTCCAGCAGTTTGTGCTACAGTTGCTCTTCTGTGGGATAGGATCAGGCAGGATAGCCTTTGCTCCTCTCACACATCAATGAACCCTGGTTGCCCATGACCCTGTTGCCGGTTCACCAGATGTCTTTCCTTGGACCACTTTCGGTAGGTACTAACCACTGCATACAGCCCCTTTTTGAATGTTCTGACCCAGAGGTCTAGCTATTCCAATTTGGCCCTTATCAAATTCGCTCAAATCCTTATGCTTGCCCATTTTTCCAGCTTCCAACACATCAACTTTAAGTTGTGTTCACTTGCTGCCTATTATATACCCCCCTTGAAAGATGCCATTGTAACAAGATAATCACTGTTATTCACATCATCTGTCAGTAATTTTAATGTTATAGCTGAATATATACACATTTATTATCTTGTAATTTACATTTAGTGGTCCTTTAAACTTTACTGCATAGGCTTCAAGGAAAATGCTAAGCTGCTGAATTCATTCAAATGGAAATTAATTGCCAGCACTATTAGAACGATGCATTACATTTGAGTTTATACTTACTTAGCCATGGTTCGTATTTCTTGATGAAACTGATCTTTAAGGTCCTGTAGACTAGAGTCATCGATCTAAGAAACAGATTAGTGATTATAGATTTTCATTATTTTATTAAAATGACATAATATCTGGGCTAGGGTCGGGTCGATTCTGGAACACACGGGGATACCAGGAGGCATGCTGACCCCGAGATTCTATATTCTGGGGGTGGGAGGGTTTGACTCTGGGTCTAGGTGGGAGGGTATGTACGCTCGAAATATCTGCGCCCTTGCCAAGGTGTGTGTTGCATGGACGTGGATGGCTCCACATTCTCCTTCGGCATCTGCATTTAAGGCTCTGGTGAACGACACTCTATTGAAGGACCACTATATATACACATGAAAAATAACGCTCTTTCTAAATACGAGAAAATATGGTCCCCTTGGATCAATTCTATATACTCTTCCCCTGCCCTTAAGATATAGGGTGTATTGAATCTTAGAGGCGGTGTGCTTTCTGGGCCTTGCGGTACCGAGCCGAGTTCTTCTTCTTCTTTTATTTATACTACAATGCTATTGCACCTCACCTCACATAATTGTGTCGATCTAGGAGATTCTGTTTTTAGTTATTTGATTACTGCGAATCTCGCTGTTTTTGTTTTGTTTGTGTTTTTTATTTTTTATTTTCTAGGTGTTTTATAGGCTATACTTTGGCCTAGTAGTTGGGTTGTAAACTAAAGCAGTTTGGGGAGAAAACTGAAAATGTTATGTATGTGGATTATGACCTGTTTGCAGACATCAGAAAATGTTTATACTGCGCGTTTGGCAGTAGATAGATTTACTTATCAGCGACGCTTACTGTATGCATCTACTGATTGGGGAGGTAAATAGTTCAGTATATTGTGTAATGCCAACTGTGATTCCCCGTACACACTTGAATGTCTGTAACGATAATAATTTTGCTGAATAAAAATACTCTATTAAAAAAAAAAAAAAAATGACATAATATAACAAGATCTGCAAATACATTAAACCACTTATGAAATTATGGCACATTAAATAAATCTGACCTTTACGAGTATACACCATTACAAGGGTTTAAAGAAAAAAAAAAACACAAAATAATTATTAGTTACCTAAAGGATAAGGGATCTATGTACTAATCTTTGGAAAGAGATAAACTACCAGTCAATCAGCTCTTCTCATTTTTCAAACTTACCGCAGCCTGCAACGTGACAGTTAGGAGCTGATTGGCTGGTACTTTATCTCCATCCACTTTATTTCTTTCCAAGGCTTAGTACACAGACCCCCTAAGGGTCTTATTAAGAATCAGATGCATCTGGAATCACAAAATGCAATCGCAAATACAGTTGCATCACTGTAACCTAGTCAGAGTCAGTCTCAAAGCAAATCTTGAGCTATGACTCCCTCCCCTTATAGTACCTGGGTAAGATTGCTACTGAGAGGAGATTGAATTTAGACTGGTTTCAGTACTTGCGAACTGGTAAAACCGCAGTACACAATGGAAACATATTACAATTAATGGGTAGAACAGATAAGTATCCAAGTAGTGGATTGGTGTATCTGCAAAGTTTAGCAAAGCAGAAGCATTATTTATAGTTTATGATAACAGTGGTTTTGAATCATTTTCTGCATGGGTAACGTCTGACAGACCATTTGCTTTACTTTTACCCCCACCAATGCTAGAATGGTTATTACAAACAATTAAATGTGCTATAAACAAGATGTAAAAAATAAATAAAAATGAAGCAATCGAATGGATTGTAAATATACATTTCTCACATATTAAAATTTATGAAAAATGCAAAACGGACAATAAAACTACAGTCCACATATGTCTTCTTAGGGGTAAAATTACTAAAGCTTCTAAAAACAAAAAGAGGTGATGTTGCCCATAGCAACCAATCAGATTTTGTCAATCATTTTCTAGTATGCAATAGAGAAATGATAGACAGAATCTAATTAGTTGCTATGGGCAACATCACCTTTTCACATTTAGAAGCTTTAGTAAATAGCCCCTTAGTATTTTTAAAGCTATATATGTTCTAACAGTTACAGAGATATTCTTTTTTCAACTTTTTAACTTCAATGATCAAATTTTTATTATTTCTAATTAATTTAAAATTGGTAAAACCTATTAACATGCAGTATCATCAGCTGATGCTACAGTGACAAGTTCTGACATTAGGGGCACTGTGTCAGAAATTATCTGGTTTCACTAAATCCAGATCATCTCTTTCCCTGGGTCCTACTGTGATGCATGGGGGTAGACAGCCCAAGGACAATGCTTTCTTTAAGTGTCTAATCGGCACGCCATTACAGTAAACTTTTCAGGTATTCCCGAACAATAGGTGGAGAAAAGCTGTTTTAAGAATATATGTACTGGCTTCCCCATCTCCAATTCAGTATGAAGCGGCCTTTATTTGTGCAAAACAAGGGTGTAGTGCACTGAAAAATAATTTTTTATATACTGTTGCATCAGTCTTAGAGACATTGCATAAATGGGAATACTTTCAGAATTTGCAACCAATTGCAGTCGTTGTCAACTTTACACTAACACCAGGGCAGATCACATGCAACTCAGACCCCTCCAGGAGACGGCATTTACGATTTTGTGGTGCCCACTGTAGTCGCATCAACTAATGCACCCAGACACCATGCCCTTACTGTACTACGAGTGCACATATGCCCATATCACAAGACTGCCAACCATTCCAGCCCTGGTCTCAGTTGCCTTGTCCTACACAGTGTAAAGTCAAGTTTGACACTGAAAAAAAAAAAAAAAGGATGCGGACTGTGAAAAGTTACAACTTGAGAGAAAAAAAAGCAAATAGCATTTGAGACTGATTTTGAATAAGGGGGGTTATTCAAAGTTGTTAGCAAACCAAAAAAATAGGATTTTAATAACCTACCGGTAAATCCTTTTCTTGTAGTCCGTAGAGGATGCTGGGGTCCATTTAGTACCATGGGGTATAGATCTGTCCTTTGGAAGCCACTGGCACTTTAAGAGTTTAATTGTGTGGGCTGGCTCCTCCCTCTATGCCCCGCCTACCAGACTCAGTCTATAAACTGTGCCCGAGGAGACGGACATACTTTGAGAGAAGGAAATACGCAGATAGTGGTGAGATTCACACCAGCTCACACATTAACAAAAAACGAAAGCCAAGCTAACCAACTTGGAACAATTCAGCAACAGCTAAAACAACAATACTTAACCAAGTAACAATGCAGGACTACGAGAAAAGGATTTACCGGTAGGTAATTAAAATCCTATTTTCTCTTACGTCCTAGAGGATGCTGGGGTCCATTTAGTACCATGGGGATGTACCAAAGCTCCCAGTACGGGAGGGATAGTGCTGAGGTTCCTGCAGAACAGATTGACCAAATTTTAGGTCCTCAGAGGCCAAAGTATTGAACTTGTAGAACTTAGCAAACGTATTCGACCCAGACTAAGTGGCTGCTCGGCAAAGCTGTAAAGCCGAGACACCCCAGGCAGCCGCCCAGGAAGAACTCACTTTACGAGTAGAATGGGCCTTAACAGATTTTGGACACGGCAAGACTGCCGTAGAATAAGCATGCTGGATAGTAAACCTGATCCAACGAGAAATCGTCTGCTTAGAAGCAGGGCACCCAACCTTGTTGGGATCATAAACGACAAAGCGTCCGACTTCCTGTGACGAGAAGTTCTCTTCACATAAATTTTCAAAGCCCTCACCACATCCAAGGACTTTGAGGTAATTGAGGAATCAGTAGCCACTGGCACCACAATAGGTTGGTTGATATGAAAAGCCGACACAACCTTAGGAAGAAATTGCTGACGCGTTCTGAGCTCAGCCCTATCTTCATGGAAAATCAAGTAGGGGCTCTTGCAAGACAAAGCCCCCAATTCAGACATACGTCTAGCAGATGCCAATGCCAACAGTGTGACCGCCTTCCAAGTAAGAAACTTGACGTCCACCCCCAGCAAAGGTTCGAACCAACCCGATTGCAGGAACTGCAGTACAACATTAAGATCCCAAGGTACCGTAGGAGGCACAAAGGGAGGTTAGATGTGCAGAACCCCTTTCAATAAAGTCTGAACCTCAGGGAGGGCAGCCAATTGTTTCTGGAAGAAAATGGACAAGGCCGAAATCTGGACTTTTATGGAGCCCAAGCGTAGGCCCACATCCACACCAGCCTGCAGAAAGAGGAGAAATGGTCCTAGTTAAAACTCCACCGTTGCATACTTCTTGGATTCACACCAAGACACATACTCTTTCCAAATTCAATGGTAATGTTTAGACGTAACTCCCTTCCTAGTCTGAATTAGGGTAGGAATTACCTTTTTCGGAATGCCCTTCCGAGCCAAGATCTGGCGTTCAACCTCCATGCCGTCAAACGTAGCCGCGGTAAGTCTTGATAAGTGAACGGCCCCTGTTGAAGAAGGTCCTCGCGAAGAGGAAGAGGCCTCGGATCCTCCAGGAGTAACTCCAGAAGATCCACGTACCAAGCCCTCCTTGGCCAGTCCAGAGCAATGAGGATCGCCTGAACTCTTGTTCTTTTTATTAGCGTGAGAATTCTTGGGGTGAGTGGAAGTAGAGGGAACACATACACTGACTGGAACACCCACGGAGTTACCAGTGCATCCACCTCCACTGCCTGTGGGTCTCTCGACCTGGAGCAGTACCTGCAAAGCTTCTTGTTGAGGCGAGAGGCCATCATGTCTACCTGAGGTACGCCCCATCGGCTTGTCACCTCTGCGAACACCTCCAGGTGGAGGCCCCATTCTCCTGGATGAAGATCGTGTCCGCTTCCCAGTTGTCCACTCCCGGAATGAAGGTTGCTGATAGTGTTGCCGCGTGCTTTTCTGTCCAGAGGAGGATTCTTGTTCCCTCTGTCATTGCCGCCCTGTCGGCAATGACGTCGACTTCATCCTGCCCTGTCGGTTTATGTAGGACACTGCCGTCAAATTGTCAGACTGAACCCTAATGGCCTGATCTTGCAGAAGATGTGCAGCTTGTAGAAGGCCGTTGTATATGGCCCTTAATTCCAGAATGTTCATCGGAAGGATGGATTCCAGACTTGACCATTTTCCTTGGAAAGTTTCCCCTTGGGTGACTGCTCCCCAACCTCTGAGTCTTGCATCCATGGTTAGAAGGATCCAATTCTGAATCCCGAACCTGCAGCCCTCAAGTAAGTGAGAAGTTTGCAGCCACCAGAGAAGTTAAATTCTGGCTTTCGGCGACAGGCGTATCCACTGGTGCATGTGAAGATGTGATTCCGACCACTTGTCTAGATCCAGTTGGAAGGACCTTGCATGGAATCTTCCGTACTGAAGAGCCTCGTAGGAGGCTACCATCTTCCCCAGAAGGCGAATGCACTGATGAACCGATACCCAGGCTGGCTTTAGGACATCCCGTACCATTGATTGGATCACCAACGCTTTCTCTACTGGTAGAAACACCCTCTGCACTTCCGTGTCGAGTATCATTCCCAGGAAGGGCAGTCTCCTTGTTGGTTCCAAATGTGACTTTGGGAGGTTCAGGATCCACCCATGATCCTGGAGTAGTCGAGTTGAGATAGCAATACTCTGCAACAACCTCTCCCTGGAAGACGCTTTTATCAGGAGATCATCCAGATATGGAATTATGTTCACTCCTTGCCTGCGGATGAATAGCATCATCTCCGCCATGACCTTGGTGAACACTCGAGGTGCTGTGGAGAGGCCAAACGGCAGCGCTTGGAACCGATAGTGACAATCCAGCAGCGCAAATCTGAGATAAGCCTGGTGAGGTGGCCAGAACGGAATGTGAAGGTACGCATTCTTGATATCCAGGGATACCAGGAATTCCCCTTCCTCCAGACCTGAGATCACCGCTCTCAGAGATTCCATCTTGAATTTGAATTCCCTTAAGTAGAGGTTCAATGACTTTAGGTTTAAAAATCGGCCTTACCGAACCATCCGGTTTCGGCACCACAAACAGGTTGGAATAATAACCCCTGTGGTGTAGGTGAGGTGGAACTGGGACAATGACATCTGTTTTGACCAATTTTTGAATGACTTCCTGTAGGATAGCACTTTCTGTCAGCGAAACTGGTAAGCCTGATTTGAAGAATCTGTGATGTGGGAGTTCCTGAAACTCCAGTCTGTAGCCCTGGGTAACAATGTGTGTCACCCAGGGGTCTAGGACTGATGACGCCCAGATGTGACTGAAATTTTTTAGTCTCGCTCCCACCTGCCCGACCACCAGGCTGGGAGGTCGACCGTCATGCTGAAGATTCTGAGGAAACAGAACCTGGTTTCTGTTTGTGAGAACCTGTTGGCGCAGGTTTTTTGGATTTTCCCCGACCACCCCTAAAGAGGGTGGAAGGAGATTTGGATTTTTTACATTTTGCGGTCTGAAAGGACTGCAGTGTGGATGTAGGATAAGACTTCCTAGTCGGTGGAGCTGCTGAGGGAAGGAAGGTTGACTTACCTGCAGTTGCCGTGGAAATCCACAATTCCAATGCGTCCCCAAACAGAGACTGACCTGTGAAGGGTAGGTTCTCCACACTTTTCTTAGATTCTGCATCCGCAGTCCATTGGCGTAGCCAGTGTCCTCTGCGTGCCAAGACCGCCATGGAAGTAGCCCTTGCATTCAGCATTCCAAGGTCTTTCATGGCCTCTACCATAAACCGAGCAGAATCCTGTATGTGACGCAAAAACAAATCAATGTCACTCCTATCCATAGTATCTAAATCCTCTAGTAATGTGCCTGACCACTTTACTATGGCTTTAGAAATCCACGCACAAGCAATAGTGGGCCTTAAAGCCATGCCTGTAGCAGTGTATACAGATTTGAGCGTAGTCTCAGTCTTGCGGTCAGCCGGCTCTTTTAGTGCGGTTGAACCAGGGACAGGTAAAACCACCTTTTTAGACAACCTAGATACAGAGGCGTCTACTACGACAAAACTGACGCCCTTTGGGTCACCACAGAAACTGGGGAGAAGGAAATTATTCGCATTGGGGTGATCTATAGACCACCAGGCCAGGGGCAGGATTTGGACAGGAACCTATTGTTGGACATCTCTAAAATGGCTTTAAAAGGGAGAAGTCATAATCATGGGAGACTTTAATTTACCTGATGTAAATTGGGAGGGGTCCTTTGCAAGTTCAGCTACAAGTGGCAAATTTCTAACTTCCTTACAGGGAGCATCTCTCAAGCAATTGGTGAGGGAGCCCACTCGGAAAGACTCCATATTAGATTTAATTCTTACAAATGGTGACAGGATATGAGACATATATGTGGGTGAGCACCTGGGATCCAGTGATCATCAAGCAGTATGGTTTAGTATAAAGACAGGATCCAACTCCTGTCACACAAAAACAAAGGTATTTGATTTTTAGAAATGCTGACTCTGCAAAAATGGGGAGATGTTTAAGTGATTCATTGGCGGACTGGAGGAACTTGGAAGGGGTGCAGGAGAGATGGGAAAAACAGAAAAGTGCAATACTAAGGGCAACAGACCTTTGTATCAAAAGGGTTAGGAAAAGCACCAGGAAAAGGAAGCCAGTGTGGTTCACAAAAGAAGTATCAACTAGTGTGAAAGCAAAATAGATAGCTTTTAGAAAAATACAAACAGACTCAAAATAATAATGACAAAGAGGTGTATCTTGACAGACGGAAGGATGCCAAGAAAGTGATCAGACGTGCAAAGGCAGAAGCTGAGGAGAAAATTACCCAGTCAGTAGATAAAGGGGCAAAACTTTTTTTAAAGTATATAAATGAAAGGAGAAAATCAAATGGAGGAATAATAAGACTTAAGACAGAGAGTGAGAATTTGGTGGAGGGAGACAAGGCAATAGCAGATCACCTAAATAATTATTTTTGCTCAGTATTTACTACAGAAGGAGAAGGGAAGCGGCCACACTTAAGTTGCAAGGACATTCATAAAAATAAGGTAGATGAAAGTACATTTACAGAGGAGAAGGTCCTAACTGAACTTTCAAAACTAAAAGTGGATAAATCAATGGGACCAGATGGGATACACACAAGGATACTAAAAGAGCTAAAAGATGTGCTGGTGGCACCATTAACAGAATTATTTAACCAGTCACTAAATACAGGTACCATTCCAGAGGACTGGAAAAGAGCAAATGTAGTTCCACTGTACAAAAGTGGAAGCAAGGAAGAAGCAAGTAACTACAGACCAGTAAGCCTTACATCAGTAGTAGGGAAAGTAATGGAAAAACTACTAAAAGAAAAAGTTGTGGAATATCTTAAATCAAATAACTTACAGGATCCAAAACAGCATGGATTTACTGGTAGGAGATCATGCCAAACAAATCTTATTGACTTTTTTGACTCTGTGATGAAAATAATAGATCAAGGGGGAGCTGTAGATGTAGCATATCTAGACTTTAGTAAGGCATTTGACACTGTCCCACATCGCAGACTGCTAAATAAACTTGAAAGTGTGGGGGTGGATTATAAAATAGTTAAATGGATAAGAACCTGGTTGTAGGATAGGAAACAGACAGTTGTAGTAAATGGAGTGCAATCTATGGAGGCAAATGTTACCAGTGGTGTACCCCAGGGATCTGTACTCGGACCAGTTCTCTTTAATATCTTTGTTAGTGACATTGCAAATGGTATTGAAGGGAAAGTATGCCTTTTTGCAGATGATACAAAGATATGCAACAGGGTAGACACACCAGGAGGGGTAAAACAAATGATTGATGACCTAGCTAGGCTTGAAAAATGGTCAAGAACATGGCAACTACAGTCCCTTAAAATCTGAATAAATAAAAATAAAATATCTCCCTAGCTAGGAATGGGAATGTGATTGGAAACTATAATCATGGACTTTTAACGGAGTAAAACAGCTGAGAATAGCCTACTGTTTATAGTATATGTTACATGTTGTTTTGTTTTTTGTCAAACGTATACCGGTATTAGGATCACATTTTATCTATTTTTATTGAATAATAGTATTAGACTAGATCCTCCTATTTTTATGTGTTGTTAACACTATACTTTAAATAAAGAAAAGATTATTTTTATGAAAGAACATTGTTATTGTACTTATTCATAAAATTGAGTACTTCGACTACCATAGTAGGAAATATATTGATACACTTGAAAATTATAAGCGCTGGGAGATATTTTATTTTTATTTATTCAGATTTTAAGAGGCTAGTGGAAAGCTTTTTTCTCCATAGCAGCTGTAAATCAATCAAGTGAGGCGAACAAGCGCAGTCCTCAAATGCCCCCCGTTTTTTTTGGCAACTACAGTTTAATGCTAAAAAATGCAAAATCATGCACTTGGGTCTCAAAAATCCAAAGGCTAAATATAGTATCAAGGGTACTATAATGGAAACTACTGAGGAGGAAAGGGATTTAGGAGTCACTATTTCAAGTGACTTGAAGGCAGGAAAGCAATGCAACAAAGCAATGAGAAAGGCAAGTCAGATGCTTGGTTGTATAGGGAGAGGAATCAGTAGCAGGAAAAGAGAAGTAATAATGCCACTGTATAGGTCATTGGTGCGGCCTCATCTGGAATTCTGTGTCCAGTACTGGAGACCATATCTCCAGAAGGATATAAATACATTAGTGTACAAAGAAGGGCAACTAAAATGGTGCATGGCCTACATCACAAAACTTACCCGGAAAGGCTAAAAGATCTTAACATGTATATGGAGGAGAGAAGGGAAAGGGGAGACATGATAGAAACTTTCAAATATTCCAAAGGTTTTAACAAAGTTCAGGAGGGAAACATTCTTCAAAGGAAGAGAAGTATTAGAACTCGAGGACATACACTGAAACTGGAGGGAGGCAGGTTCAGGGGAAATTTAAGGAAAAATTATTTCACAGAAAGGGTAGTGGATAAGTGGAATAGCCTCCCATCAGAGGTGGTAGAGGCTAAGACTGTAGAGCAATTTAAACATGCTTGGGATAGGCATATGAATATCCTTACAAAGAATTAAGGTTCAAAAAGGGTTGAGATTACCTAAAGGATAAAAAAAAAAAGGGGCAGACTAGATGGGCCAAGTGGTTCTTATCTGCCGTCAAATTCTATGTTTCTATGTTACTATAGGCGGGTTTTCCCATTTCTTTCTATCCTCTACAGGGAAAGGAAAAGCAATGAGAATTCTTTTAGGGATCTGGAATTTTTTTCTCTGGGTTTTCCCAGGATTTTTCAAATAAAGCGTTTAGCTCTTTAGAAGCCAGGAAGGTGAGGGAGGATTTCTTATATTCCGTAAAATAAGATTCCTGTTCCAACTGAGGTTCCTTCTCAGTAATATGCAAAACATCCCTAATGGCTTCAATCCTCAATTGCACCCCCTTAGCAAGGGAGACATCCCCCCCATGCATATCCCCATCACCGTCCCCTCTATCAGAGTCGGTATCCGTGTCAACTTGCATTATTTGGGCAAGTGCACGTTTTTTTAGGATATGCATGTGGGGTATATGAGGAAGTAGGAGCTGAATGCTGCAAACCCTCTACAGACTGTCTCAAAAACGGCGTCTCTTTCTCATTATGTGACATCCTTGATGAAATCTGGGATATCATCCCCTTAAAGAATTTACCCATGGGGGTTCAGCTTCAGAGGGATGGGAAAGCATAGTGCAGTCCTGAGTACATGGGATAGACTCTTCAGGAGAAGATACACACTCTGGAGCACATGATGATACAGAGCCCTTAGACACGGTAATGTGGATAAATACACATACAGGAAAATGTCAGACAGTTTTCCCCAGAGTACCTTCAGAGAGTCACAGGGGTATATGCAATTGCGGTCGAATTCCCGAAATTGTCGAAAAACTGGACTTTTTCGCCAAAAAAAAAAATCAAAAAAAAAAATCGACAATGCAATTCAGTACTTTCCGTCAAAAAAACGGACTTTCAAAATTCGACTTTTTGAAATTCGACATTTGTCAAATTTGACTTTTCTGCAATGGTACAAATGCGGCAATTCGACAAAAGTATATTCAATTGAAGTTTGGAAATTTGACAACAGTGCTTTAAGACAGTAAATTCGTCATTTTCAATCCGCCACACTTTGGTGGGTGAATCTAATAAAAAAAATGTAAAACATGTTTTTTTTGTGTGCTTTTTCTATTGGTAATAGCATATCTATTTATATTAGAAGGGATTAGGTACTTGGTTTGTCTTTTTGGGAGGCACAAGTATTATTTATATATTTTTAAAAATATTATTTTTTTTAATTTTATTTTTTTTAAATGGAATGGTAAAATCCCGGAAAAAAATGGCGTGGGGTCCCCCCTCCAAAGTATAACCAGCCTCGGGCTCTTCGAGCCGGTCCTGGTTCTAAAAATCCGGGGGGAAAATGGACAGGGGATCCCCCGTATTTTTAAAACCAGCACCTGCGCCTGGTGCAAAAAATACGGGGGACAAAAAGAGTAGGGGTCCCCCGTATTTTTTACACCAGCATCGGGCTCCACTAGCTGGGTAGATAATGCCACAGCCGGGGGTCACTTTTATACAGCGCTCTGCGGCCGTGGCATTAAATATTCAACTAGTCACCCCTGGCCGGGGTACCCTGGGGGAGTGGGGACCCCTTCAATCAAGGGGTCCCCCCCCAGCCACCCAAGGGCCAGGGGTGAAGCCCGAGGCTGTCCCCCCCATCCAAGGGCTGCGGATGGGGGGCTGATAGCCTTGAGAAAATGACAAGAATATTGTTTTTTTCCTGTAGTACTACAAGTCCCAGCAAGCCTCCCCCGCAAGCTGGTACTTGGAGAACCACAAGTACCAGCATGCGGGAGAAAAACGGGCCCGCTGGTACCTGTAGTACTACTGGAAAAAAAATACCCAAATAAAAACAGGAGACACACACCTTGAGAGTAAAACTTTATTGCACACCTGCCGACACACACATACTTACCTATGTTGACACGACGTTCGGTCCACTTGTCCAAGTAGAATCCGGGGTACCTGTGAATAAAATTATACTCACCTCAATCCAGTGTCCACATATAAATCCTCGTACTTGGCAAAACAAATAAACGCACACCCGGACCAGCGGACTGAAAGGGGTCCCATGTTTTCACATGGGACCCCTTTCCCCGAATGCAGAGATCCCCCCCCGTGACTGCTGTCACAGAAAGGTCTCTTAAGCCAATCAGCGAGCGCAATGTCCTGGCACTCTGCTGATTGGCTGCACGTCTGAGCTGTCAGACAGCGCTTCGCAAAGCCTCTCCATTATACTCAATGGTGGGAACTTTGCGTCAACGGTGAGGTCACCCGCGGTCAGCCGCTGACCGCGGGTAACCCCACCGCTGACGGCAAAGTTCCCACCATTGAAAGTAATGGAGAGGCTTTGCGATGCGCTGTCTGAGGTCACACGCGCATACAGCCAATCAGGTGAGTGCAACGAAGTAGAGCTTCCCGATTGGCTGAAGGGACCTCTGTGACAGGAGTCACGTGGGGTCCCGGCATTCGGGGAAAGGGGTTCCATGTGAAAACATGGGACCCCTTTCAGTCCGCTGGTCCGGGTGTGCGTTTATTTGTTTTGCCAAGTACGAGGATTTATATCTGGACACTGGATTGAGGTGAGTATAATTTTATTCACAGGTACCCCGGATCGTCGGATCAGGAGACGTGGCAGTCGGCGGGTCAACATAGGTAAGTATGTGTGTCGGCAGGTGTGCAGTAAAGTTTTACTCTCAAGGTGTGTGTCTCCTGTTTTTATTTGGGTACTTTTTTTCCAGTAGTACTACAGGTACCAGCGGGCCCGTTTTTCTCCCGCATGCTGGTACTTGTGGTTCTCCAAGTACCAGCATGCGGGGGAGGCTTGCTGGGACTTGTAGTACTACAGGAAAAAACAATATTCTTGTCATTTTCTCAAGGCTACCAGCCCCCCATCCGCAGCCCTTGGATGGGGGGGACAGCCTCGGGCTTCACCCCTGGCCCTTGGGTGGCTGGGGGGGGACCCCTTGATTGAAGGGGTCCCCACTCCCCCAGGGTACCCCGGCCAGGGGTGACTAGTTGGATATTTAATGCCACGGCCGCAGGGCGCTGTATAAAAGTGACCCCCGGCTGTGGTATTATCTACCCAGCTAGTGGAGCCCGATGTTGGTGTATAAAATACGGGGGACCCCTACTCTTTTTGTCCCCCGTATTTTTTGCACCAGCACCAGGCGCAGAGCCCGGTGCTGGTTTTAAAAATACGGGGGATCCCCTGTCCATTTTCCCCCCGGATTTTTAGAACCAGGACCAGCTCGAAGAGGCCGAGGCTGGTTATGCTTTGGAGGGGGGACCCCACGCCATTTTTTTCCGTGTTTTCCCCCGTTTTTAAAAAATCGGAACAAAATCCGTCAAATCGGCCGTTTTTCGTCAGCGGGACTGTCGAATCCGTTTTATATTGAATATGGTCAATTTCGGCACCCACTTGCCGAAATTAGACTGTCGAATTGTGTAGAATTGAAAAACGGCCGAAAAATTGCCGCAATTCGCCGCTAATTGCATATACCCCACAGAGTCTAAGGAGCCAGCCACACAGCACCCCAGTGAGCAGTTATTATGATAACAGCCCGGTGCCGACTAAATAACATTAATAGGTTAAATGGTACAGATTACAGTCTCCCTCCCTGTCTATAACACCCTGGTACCGCAGTAACGGGAGTTATCTGGAGGGTCAGCGCTCCCTGTCAGCGTGTCTCAGCGGTCTGCAGGGAGAAAATGGCGCTGGTGAGTGCTGTATCCGCTCTGAGGAGAAGCCCTGCCCCTAAAATGGCGCACAGCTTCCCGCACATTATATTTATATTGGCCTGAGGTTTTCATGCTAACAGAGAGATTAGCCCCTGTTAGCTACATTACCAGTGTCAGGGTGATCGCGCTGGCCAAGGACACCCCTCAGCCGCGTCTACAGTAAACTGTTGCTGAGCCTTCCTGGAGCGCAGCCTGACAGAGCTGCGCTCCCACCCTTATGCCGGCATTCCCGCCAGCGACTCGCTAACCGGGCTGCCGGCGCTGAACTCACCACTCTTCTTTCTTCTGGCTCTCTTAGGGGGAGGCGGCCGTGCTGCGGGAGTGAGCGATCGTCTCGTGGGCTTGCGATCAGCACCCTCAGGAGCTCAGTGTCCTGTCATCGGAGAACCATTAACTTCAAGAGTTGGTTTCTACTCCCCCCCAGCACCTAAGTCCCACGAAGCAGGAAAGCAGTTGCCAGCAGCCTGCCTGTACCTAACAATGCTTAGAAAACAACAAAACTAGAAAAACTCCTAGGAGCTCCCCTAGCTGTGACCGGCTCCTCTGGGCACATTTTCTAAACGGAGTCTGGTAGGAGGGGCATAGAGGGAGGAGCCAGCCCACATGCCAGTGGCTTCTAAAGGATCCGTCTATACCCCATGGTACTAAATGGACCCCAGCATCCTCTAGGATGTAATAGAAAAGTTAGCAATTGGGCAAAACAAAGTTGCACTGCAGGTGGGGCAGATGTAACATGTGCAGAGATATTTAGATTTGGGTGGGGTGTGTTCAAACTGAAATCTAAATAGCGGTATAAAAATAATGCATTTACCATGCACAGAAATAAATTAACTCGTCCAAATCTAAATCTCTCTGCACATGTTACTTCTGCCCCACCTGCAGTGCAACATGGGTTTGTATAATTGCTAACTTTTTCGGTTTGCTAACAACACTAAATAACCCCCTGGGTCCGAAGTGTGTTGTATTGAATAGCACTAAAGGTGAAAAGTTACTAAACTACAGGTTTACATGCAATTTGATGTCCGAATCTGTAAACAGTCTGCAAAACTGCACATTCAGGCAAATGAATGAAAAAGAGAGACCATGCTCTGAGCAGACTGGGCTGTTGGAGAAGGCGAGGGAGGGAACACAGATTTCGATTTCTTCCTGTCTATATATCTGTGTGCAGTTTGCGTTATCTTGCCTACCCCAACTATGCCTGTTAGTTTTTGAATATTCAATAGTGGGTGCAATTTCTTAACTCATAAATGAGATTCCATTTCTTATCATGAGAATGATTACTTTATTCATAAAAAGGTGTAACATCTGTTTTTTTTTCATAACAGGCATACAGTATGTGTACCTTAATATAGAGACATCATATTCATTATGGGTGAAACTAATAGCACGCCCTATTGTGACACAACAAGAATGCATATGCATACTTGAGCTTTTAGTTCTGACAGCCTGGTCATCTATACTCAAATGCATCTATGCAGCAGCTTCTACTACATCACCATATTGAATACACAAACCGGAGAACTCGTTGGAGAGAAAAATCTTTGTTTATCCGATGGACCACTGTGGTTTTTTTTGTGCTTGTTCTGGAATCCTCAGTAAGACTGAGATGTCGATAGGGTTTTTTTTTTTTTTTTTTTACATGTAGGGCTGTTATTGTTTGTATTGCTGTCATGTAGACTGTACTATATGACCCCGTTGTTTGTTGACTGATTAGACATGATTGGAGAGCGACAAGGATGGTTTTTAATATGTTGCAAACTTCACTAACAATTGGATGCAATTCCTTATTAAAGGCAAACTTTACACAGAGCTACTTTAACTCATAACTATGCAGTATGTAAGTAACAGACATAAAAACAATGATATGCAATTTCAGGATAATAGTATAATTGCTTCCCTAGCAATCTAGAACCAGTCTATGTGGCCTTTCTACAAAACCAGAATGGGCCAATTTATCCCCCCCCCCCTTCCCCTCAACTGCTCTCTTCCTAATTCACAGAGGAGCAGATGCACCATGCCTACGTCCATGTTAGTAAGAGGAGATTCTCCCTTTTGTTGGGGCCTGAATTAGTCATATTACCCATAAAATGCTCAAATCTAAATGCAAAACTGTCTAATGGAACTCGGCTGAAGGCTACGGTGGAGATATACTTTACCTAACTTACTGTATGTCACTGACCAATGCTTATTGCTTCACATTTCTAACTGTGCTTCTAGTAAATATTTATTGAAAAAGGTTATATTTAAGTCTGCCCACAAGTCTCATTTTACCTCTTTTTACTAAATTAGAAATGAAATAAAATACAAATTTGAAATATGACAAGTATGGGATGTAGACTTACAGTTGTCAATTTTTTTACTGCAACTTTTTCATCCTTTATTTGACCATGGAAAACAACTCCAAAACCTCCCTCTCCGACCTTGTTTCCTCCTTCAGAGAGGGGTCGTTCGTCAAAGTTCCTTGTAATTCTCCTCAGTTCATTAAAAGAGAAAATGCCAAACCCTGAGACATTAAACAACAATTACAGAGAATACCAATATGCACTGTGCTATAGCAAACATGTCCAAAAGCATGCTGGTAGATTAATTGGCTTCTGAAAAAAATGGACCCATACTGTATTGCAGGTTCTCTGTGAGTTTGGGAGTTTAGTATGTAAGCTCCTCTGGGGCAGGCACTGTTGTGAATGATTAAATATATTATTCTATGTGCAGTGCTGCATAATATGGCTAACTAGGGCTATACAAACAATTATAATACAGGTTGAGTATCCCATATCCAAATATTCCGAAATACGGAATATTCCGAAATACGGACTTTTTTGAGTGAGAGTGAGATAGTGAAATCTTTGTTTTTTGATGACTCAATGTACACAAACTTTGTTTAATACACAAAGTTATTAAAAAATATTGTATTAAATTACCTTTAGGCTGTGTATATAAGGTGTATGTGAAACATAAATGATTTGTGTGAATGTATACACACTTTGTTTAATGTACAAAGTTATAAAAAATATTGGCTAAAATGACCTTCAGGCTGTGTGTATAAGGTGTATATGAAACATAAATGCATTCTGTGCTTAGATTTAGGTCCCATCACCATGATATCCCATTATGGTATGCAATTATTCCAAAATATGGAAAAATCCAATATCCAAAATACCTCTGGTCCCAAGCATTTTGGATAAGGGATACTCAACCTGTAATAAAGAAACCGACATTATAAACCACATATAAACAATTATAATAATAAAGAGACCGACATTATAAACCATAACCATAATGTAAATTTATGCCACAGCCTCCAACCACCGTTTCCAAGTGACAGCGACTTGTTTGCGCTTTGCATTCTCTCAGTTGTCAATACTTTCCTGCATGGACACATTCATTCCCGTGACCCTTTATGTTTCATTCAACTAGAAAGATTTTCCGTGTGATAATGAAAATTAGTTATCTTCCTGATGACTATTAACATTTTGCACAAAGATGGAGCATATTTGCCCAATCTGCTTGGCAAACGTGCTTTAATTGGTTTAAATTAGTTGGGGCATGAAAGCAAATTTAATACATCACCCAGATCTTCCATGTGAGTCTGTGTGGGCTATTCAAAAACATGCATTTTCTTCATATTAAGCCACCCATACTAAGCCACCCAATATTGATGTTGTAGAGTATTCTGGATCAGTGTATTGTTTGAAAGATATACATCCACAGTTTGTGGAGCAAGTTTTTGTTCAATATGTGACTAGAATTCCAAAAATTAATTTTCCCATTGATCATATCAAGACTGCCAGTGCCTGCTGCTAAAAAGCTTCCTACGGTGTACCATGAAGAGACAACAGACCTAAGGGGGAATGTGTTAAAACCTTCTAAAGAGTGAAGTAGACATATAAAGAAGTTACCCATAAAGACCAATCTGCTTCCAATTAGCATTTTTCAAGTCCATTCTATAAAATGATCGGTACAGTATAATCTGATTTGTTGCTATAGGCAACATTCTCCACTTGCCTACTCTTTAGAATTTTACTTATTTAGAATTTTACTTATTTAGAATTTTACTTATCTAACTTAATTCAAGGTGGAGGAGGTGTTAGTTTAAAATCCAAAACTCTAAGGTTCGCTCTGTATCAGTTACAATATTTCTAATGTAGGTTCATATAGACTGCCTCTTTAGGTCCAGGTTTCAACAAATATAAAAAAAAATTGTTTAAAAAAGTAACTTAGTAAAGGTTTATGTCTCCATTCATCATATATCCCTGACTTGTTTTGTATACTCTTCAGACTTACGCGTCTATTTACTAAGCCTTGGAGAGATAAAGTTGAGGGAGATAAGCCAATCAGCTCCTAATTGTCATATTACAAGCTGTGTTTGAAAATGACAGAAGTTGGTTGGTTGGTACTTTATCTCCGTACAAGGCTTGTAAATAGACCCCTTCATTTTGAATATTTTCTTATTTGAAAATTCTACGCTATGTGGTAAGACCTCACAGAGAAAGGTGTATTTATATTTTATATATATATTTACAAATGAATATACAAATGCTGAACTATTTTTTTCTACATCTAAAAGTCAATTAGCAAATTGTGTAGATCTATTGTGTCTGTGCACATTTTAGCGTGAAATTATAAGGGTGAAGAGTATTATATGTATGCGGTCACTTGTTTTTTTTTGTTTTTTAATTTACCGTAGTAATGTGCAGAACATTTTTAGAATATTTATTTAGATTTTACATGCTACCCAATACTTTGGGGATCGCTGTAAACAAATACACTTCAAGCTATTATAAGTCTAAAATCTTATTAATTGAGGCCACCTAAAAATAAGTTTTTTTTCTAAAGTGTATTTATTTATATTAAGCAAAATGAACTTATATTATTGAAAATATATTTTTATTAGTCAATATTATTGAAAATGTTGAACTTATTTATTGGTCAAAGAGAATCCTAACTCTAAATGGTTTATATAATTGTGTTAAACTATGCCATGTTTTTAGTTTTAGAGATTTTAGGTAGTCTGAGTTGTGGTGACTCAAGAGCTTGCATCACTCTAATAATAGAGTATAGAGTAATAGTCACTGGAGTTGGAGCCCTTGGAAATGTTGAGAATCTCCGGTTTTTATTTACGAAGCATTGGATTATAAAACCCAACACTTCTGCCAGATATTTAAAAGGGCAATGTTTTTACTGGCAATACATGGCATTGCCCTTTTAAATATTGGGCATAAACACGATCAGAAGCTACATAAATAAACGTGTTTGGGCTTAATATGCTATAGAAAATCTAAAAGAATAAACCACCCAAAAAACCAACACAAAGTTTGTAGCAATAGGATTGCAAATGTACCTGTTTCTTCATCATTCTCTGTTGGATCTGTGCTTTGAGTAACAGGGTTACCATGCTCCGTCTGACATTCTCCTACTGGAATTGTTGTACACACAGATCTTGTCTTTTGTTCTGCTCACAAACAGGAAAAAACATAAAATGTATAAATATATTGTTATTTGACAAAATTGTTAGCTCAACTACAGTAGGTGATTTTTTTGAAGTGAAAGGTTAGATAAGAAAGGGGACAGATATGAATCAGGTATATGGGGTAGACAACAGAGCGGATGGCGCACAGAGATATCGAGAACATCCTTATACTTCTGAGAGTTAACATGACCATCCAACTAGTGGACCTTATGCCAAACCAGCTGCAACAGCCCCACAGCATAACACTACCACCTCCATGCTTTACTGTAAGTACTGTATACTCTGGCATCAGTCGTTATCCTGGCAATCGTCAAACCCAAATACTTCCATCTGATCTGAGAAGTATAAAACCGTGATTTGTCACTCCACTGTTGCCATTTTTCCACTGTCCAGTTTTTGGGCTCTTTACACCATCGTGCGACTGCATTCTTTTTTGTGATTAAAGGTTTATGAGCAGCTGCTCGCCCATAATATCCAAGTGCATGGGCCTTCCTAAGAATTGTTCTTTCCGGAACATTAGTGGCCATTTGAAACTCGTATGCAATGGTATGCATGGGGCGATCCCTGTTCTTTCGCAGCTCCCTGGTTAGCACTCTCCGGTCCCTGGGTTGCAGTTTCGGAGGTCTTCCAGGGTGGAGTGCATTCCTGCAATTACTTTTCTTCTTCCACGTATTAATGACAAAGACACAGTGAATTTAGGAAACTTGCTAACATCCACAATGCTTCTCACACTCATACCGCCTAACGAGTAGCCTGCGATGATCCTCTTTTCAAACTCAGTTAGCCACTTCCAGAAAGCCATTTCATTAGCAAATGATCTAACCAGTACCCCTCTACTCCTTTTATACCTTCACAAACACATGTCTGCTGCAGGAGCACACCATTTCGCTTGCACTGAGGTGTCCAATGACTTTTGTCTACATAGTGTATAAGGACCTCAATAAGATCTGGCCATTCTCAGACCTACAAATTAACTACCCACATTGCCAGTTTCCTCTATTTTTACAACTTTCACTGTAATAAACATAATTACCATGAGGGAAAAGTGAAGCTGCAGCTAAGAAACCATTCCTCATAAGCAGGTCAGTAAGATCGTGGACAGTGCAGTTTGTCGTTCCCCAGTCATATAGCAATTCATGTGTTGGACTTTTTCCCTTTTGAATAATTCCTTCAAAGCGCCTTTAAAATAAATTATTCAAATAAACAACAAAAATTACCTGTATCAGAATAGGAAGGAATTATTTTCAGTAAAAGTGGATAAGATGAAGAATGTTTTACCAAATGCATTAATGAATGGATTGGTTGCCTTTCTTACAAGAAGAAAAAAAAAAAAAAAAAGGAATTTAATACCTACCGGTAATTCCTTTTCTCGTAGTCCTTAGGGGATATTGGGATGGTATTAGTACCATGGGGTATAGATTGGGTCCATTGGAGCCTGGCACTTTAAGAAATCTTCAGTGTGTGCTGGCTCCTCCCCTGTATGCCCCTCCCGCAGATTCAGTCTAGGAAAACTGTGCCCGAGGAGACGGACATACTTTGAAAGAAGGAAAATAGACAACAATAGCAGTGAGGTAATGAACCAACACACAACAGTATCAAAGGATAGCAACACTCCGGATGGGAGTGCGCCGAGACCTCTGCAAAACCGCCTGACCAAACTGAAGGTCCTCACCGGCCAAGGTATCGAACTTATAGAACTTCACAAATGTGTTCGAACCAGACCAAGTAGCAGTTCGGCACACCTGTAAGGCCGAGACGCCACGGGCAGCCACCCAGGAAGAACCCACCGACCTAGTGGAGTGAGCCTGAATAGAAACTGGCAGTGGCAACGCTGCCGAAGAATAAGCCTGTTGGATAGTCATCCTGAGCCAACGCGCAATGGACTGCTTGGAGGCAGGACATCCAATGTTAGCGTCGTAAAGGACAAAGAGGGAGTCAGACTTTCGGTGACGAGCTGTCCTTTTGACATAAATCTTCAATGCCCGAACCAAGTCTGGGGACTTTGGAGCAACCAACATGTCCGACATCACCGGAACCACTATCGGTTGATTAATATGAAAAGCCGAAACCAATTTCGGCAAAAACTGTGGGAGAGTCCTGATTTCCGCCCTATCCTCGTGAAATATCAAATAAGGGCTCTTACAGGATAAGGCCCCCAATTCCAACATATGTCTTACAGAGGCCAATGCCTGCAACATGACAGTCTTCCAAGTAAGATATTTCAAGTCCACCCTGTGTAAAGGTTCAAGCCAGTCCGATTGGAGAAAGGTCAGAACCACAGAGAGATCCCACGGAGCCGTGGGAGGGACAAAAGGGCGGTTGAATGCGAAGGACACCCTTTAAGAACGTCTGTACCTCCGGAATTACAGCCAGCTGCCTCTGGAAGAATATGGATAGAGCCGAAATCTGAACCTTGATGGAGCCTAAATGTAGGCCCATATCCACGCCTGCTTGCAGGAAGAGCAGAAAACGGCCAAGTTGAAATTCAACAGTAGAATATTTTCTACTCTTACACCAAGAAACATATTTCTTCCAGATACGGTGGTAATGCTTCGATGTGACCACCTTTCGGGCTCGGACCATAGTCGAGATTATCCTGGAGGGAAGACCTTTTCTTGCTAGAATCTCAACTTCCAAGCCGTCAAAAATAGCCACAATAAGTCTGGATAGACGAATGGCCCTTGCTGAAGAAGATCCTTGAGAAAGTGGTAGAGACCAGGACTCTTCAAGAGACATGGTCAGGAGGTCCGCATACCAGGCCCGGTGAGGCCAATCCGGGGCAATTAGAATTGATTGAACGTTTTCCCTTTTGAGTCTTTCTAGAACTCTGGGAATGAGAGGAATTGGAGGGAACAGATAGGTGAACAGGGAGATCCACGGTGCCATCAGAGCGTCCACCGCTGCAGCCTGTGGATCCCTCATTCTGGTTAAGTAGCTACGCAGCTTCTTGTTAAGATGAGAAGCCATCATATCTATTAGCGGGCAGCCCCACCATTGTACTAGCTGTTGAAACACTTGAGGGTGAAGTCCCCATTCCCCTGGATGGAAGTCGTGCCTGCTGAGGAAGTCTGCTTCCCAGTTGTCCACTCCCGAAATGAATATGGCCCTTGCGTTGGCTTCCGCCCAGAGTATCCTTGAGACCTCTCACATCGCGGCCCTGCTTTTTGTTCCTCCCTGTCGGTTTATGTACGCCACCGCCGTGGCATTGTCTGACTGTACCTGTATGGCTTGCTGTTGGAGGAGAGAGGAGGCCTGTAGAAGGGCATTGTAAATCGCCCTGAGTTCCAGAACATATCAGAAGAGAAGACTCCTGACTCGACCACTAGCCTTGGAACACAGCCCCCCAACGGTGGAGGCTCGCATCTGTTGTCAACTGGGTTCCATAACAAGGAGATCCTTGCTTTCGGCGACAGGGATAGTCTCTGGTGCATGTGCAAGTGAGACCAAGCTCCCTCCGTTTGGTGGCAATTGAACATATTGAGGTTACAAAAAGAGGTGGGGATCGCTATAAAACCCTATGTAAACAAGAACTATACTGGATGTTCAGGTTGAACACTATATACCCAGTAGGGTTAAATGAAGCAGTTAATTCAGTGTTGTGATCTCCCCCTCTCTTTGCACCTACACCGATATATATGTTCCTATATGTCATTTCCTTCTGTTCGCTACGAATAGGAATTTTTTTTAGACTACACTATACATATGTTTGTTCATAATTCTCAGACCCTAAGGATTTATTCATATTATTTATATGGTTTATGTGGGCTGTACATTGAAACAATATGGTACATATACCTCTAAATAAAGGTATTAATAAAACAATAAGAAAAGTTATTAAACAAGATATATAGTGATGAATACAAATCAATGTATACATGTATATATAACATCCATTTTTTATATGTATTATATATTAGGATTGTTGCCCCAAAACTTGGTAATAGAACTATAAAAAGACTAAGAGAGATGTATTTGTTACTCTGGGATTAGATCACCCATCGTTGGCACTGTGGTTTGCAGTTTTACGTGTAGTCCGCCCCGGGTGGCCACTCCAGGGATAATCACTTATTACAGCCAACGCTAGTAATGTCGAGGCAACGCATGAGGTTACCGTTGCCACGGCAACAATGTGTGCCTGACGTCGTGCTGCTGCTCTGTGTCCGGGAGCGGCAGGATGACGCAGTGTTATTGTTTCTCTGATGCCCCGTCAATTCCTGTGCACGCCTTAAGTGATGCGGCGGGATCCTATTCCGCCCCATACATCGGTCCAGATGGACCAAATCCACAATAATGAGGAGGCGGAGATCCCAATTTAAGGGATGTTATGAATATGTGGACTCAACCTCTACCTGTACCCACTTTGTTATTATAGTTAGAACAAACCAGGTACCATTCCATGTTTTCTGTCTAATACATTTTGACTTGTGAAACAGCGGTCAGGTAACCGCATTATATAAATATTCTCTGGATGTATATTAGGATTATCAATACATTTACCACATACATGATTGTATATTTGAACAAGGTTTACTATAAATAAAAGTGTGTCATTATTTGGTCACATAATGAGATGAAATGGTCAGAATCAATTACACTTGCAAATGAGCAGCCATATTGTTATGGTATATAAACCCCTATCAGCAGCACTGTTAGCACCTTGAAAAAGTTGCGTGAACGCAGCGAAACGTGTTGGTGAAAGCTGCTGTTTTGTGCTCACTCCCATGGACATAATATAACAGAAGACTGAGACCTGGACCAAGTCCTCGATATTACATCACTTGGACCTCTGCTGGAGGGATCTCCCCACACCGTGGAAACTTTTCTGCAATATTGATCAAGGGACTGCCATCTTGCGGGACGCTGAACCGCTTAAAAGCCTTGAAATACACTTGTGGTAACTATCACTCACGGTTGTAAATTGCCTTGGTCCACACGGGACTAAATTTATGGAACAGATCCTTTGAATTCTTCATGATCCATACTGTATGTAATCTTAAATTGGGAGCAGCACTTCATGCATTTCTTTTTAACAGAGTTTTAATATGTAATATTTTGTGTTTTTTCATTTTAATCAATTGTGAATTTTGCTCTGAATATACAATTAAATATGTGTATTGTGATGATCTACTCATCTCATTTGTGACCTATTAGGGCTGCATGCTCTATTATTCACATATTTTATTCGGGGTCTGACCAACCTCATTTTGTTAAGCTGAGGTGTTGAACCTCCCTATCCAGCACCAGGAGTAAATTACCCTAGGGTCATTTTCTTTCTTCTGCAAGTGAGACCCCGACCACTTGTCCAGCAGATCCAGCTGGAACGGATGGGCATGGAACCTGCCGTACTGGAGTGTGTCGTAGGAGGCCACCATCTTGCCTAGTAGTCGGATGCAAAGGTGCACCGAGATCTTGCTGGGCCTGAGCACAGAGTGGACCATAGTCTGAATTGTCAAGGCTTTCGCCATAGGAAGGAATACTTTCTGAGATAACAGTGTCCAGAATCATCCCCAGGAACTGAAGCCTCTGCGACCGTTCCAGGTGTGATTTTTGGAAATTTAGGATCCACCCATGGTTCGGAAGAAGACGTGTAGTCAGGTTGATACTTTGTAACAGATGCACCCTAGACACCACCTTTATGAGAAGATCGTCCAAGTAAGGAACTATAGGGGTCATTCTGAGTTGATCGCAGCAGGAACTTTGTTAGCAGTTGGGCAAAACCATGTGCACTGCAGGGGAGGCAGATATAACATGTGCAGAGAGAGTTAGATTTGGATGGGGTATTTTGTTTCTGTGCAGAGTAAATACTGGCTGCTTTATTTTTACACTGCAATTTAGATTGCAGAATGAACACACCCCAGCCAAATCTAACTCTCTCTGCACGTTATATCTGCCTCCCCTGCAGTGCACATGGTTTTGCCCAACTGCTAACAAAGTTCCTGCTGCGATCAACTCAGAATTACCCCCTATGTTCACTCCCATCATGCGGAGTTGCAGCATCATTTCCGCCATAACTTTTGTGAATATTCTTGGTGCCGTGGAGAGGTCAAAGGGCAAAGCCTGGAACTGGAAGTGGCGGTCCTGTATTGCGAATCAGAAATAAGCCTGATGAGGGGGCCATATCGGGATGTGCAAATATGCATCCTTGATATCCAGGGATACCAGGAATTCCCCTTCTTCCAGGCCAGAAACCACCGCTTTTTGGAGATTCCATCTTGAACTTGAACACACGTAGATACAGGTTTGGAGATTTGAGGTTCAAGATTGGCCGTACCAAACCGTCCGGTTTCGTTACCACAAATAGGCTTGAATAAAATCCCTTGCTTCTGAATAGAGGGGGGACTGGAACAATCACCTGTGTGTGGAGAAGTTTTTGAATGGCTTCCTGCAAGGTAACACTTGCTACAGATGAAGCTGGTAAGCCTGACCTGAAGAATCTGTGAGGAGGGAGTGCTTGAAATTCCAACCGGTAGCCCTGGGATATGAGATCCCTCACCCAAGGGTCCCACCAGGACTCCGCCCATACCTGGGCGAAATACTGCAGTCGAGCACCCACCTGAAAGTCCACCTGCAGCTGGGGCTAACCGTCACGTGGAGGGATTTGTGGAGGAAGAACCTAAAGTCTGGTCCAGTGATCCAGCAGCCACTGGTCTGTGAGATTTACCTCTATTTCCTCTGGCTGCATTGAAGCACACCTGGTCCTACCTGCCATTGCTTGAGAAATCCACTTGTTCAATTCCTCCCCAAATAGGGCTTCCCTCGTGAAGGGAAGGTTCTCCATGCCTTTTTTGGTATCAGCATCCGCTGTCCACTGTCGCAGCCACAGAGCTCTGCGAGCAGAAACCGCCATAGCAGAGGAACAGGCAATAATGAGGCCTATCTCCTTGATTGCCTCACTCATGAAGTTAGCAGCATCCTGGATATGTTGCAGTAGAGTCATGATCTCATCCTGAGGCAGTGTCAGACCCTCAATTACATTACCAGACCATTTAACCATGGTCCGTGTGAGCCAACCGCAAGCAATTGTGGGCCCCTGTGTGACTTCTACTGCAGTGTAAATGGATTTGATTGTAGTCTCAATTTTACGGTCAGCAGGGTCTTTTAGAGAGATAGCACCAGGTACAGGCAGCACAATCTTACATGACAGCCTGGACACTGAGGTATCCACAATCGGATGGTTCTCCCATACCTTCCTATCCTCAGGGGGAAAAGGGAAGGAATTCAGCAACCGCTTAGGGGTTTGAAAGTTTTTGTCAGGATTAACCCACGCCTCTATAAAAAGTGACTTTAATTCCTTGGAGGGGTACGGTCGTTAGGTCGACACAACCTAGTTCGACACTCATTAGGTCAACAATGCCATTAGGTCGACATGCAATAGATCGACATGTACTAGGTCAAAAGGTCGACATGCATTTTTCACTTTTTAATTTTTTTAATTTTTCCCATACTTAACGATCCACGTGAACTAAAATTGGAACTGTAATCTTGCCCGAAGCATGGCGAGCGAACGCGGTGCACTAATTTGGGTTCCCCGTCACTTTATGGAGAAACTGACACCAAAAACAGTCAAAAGCCTCATGTTGACCTTTTGACCTGTCGGCTTAGTACATGTCGGCCGAACGCCCACGTCGACCTAATGCACGTCGACCTTCAGTGGTCGACCTAATGAGTGTCGACCTAAGTTGGAGACAGGAAAAGTGGCAGTAGATTTTGGTTTTACATTAAAGAAAACAACTCTTCATCAGGTTCTGTCTCTTTATCCGGTATATTGAGGACTTCCCTAATAGAATATACACTGCTCAAAAAAATAAAGGGAACACTAAAATAACACATCCTAGATCTGAATGAATGAAATATTCTTATTAAATACTTTGTTCTTTACATAGTTGAATGTGCTGACAACAAAATCACACAAAAATTATCAATGGAAATCAAATTTATTAACCCATGGAGGTCTGGATTTGAAGGCACACTCAAAAACAGGATTTTAATACCTACCGGTAAATCCTTTTCTCCTAGTCCGTAGAGGATGCTGGAGTCCACTTATTGACCATGGGGTATAGACAGTTCCGCAGAAGCCATGGGCACTCTTAAGACTTTTCAATGGGTGTGAACTGGCTCCTCCCTCTATGCCCCTCCTCCAGACTTCAGTTATAGGAACTGTGCCCAGGGAGACGGACATTTCGAGGAAAGGATTTACTTTAATACTAGTGGTGAGATACATACCAGCTCACACCTCAACCATGCCGCACAACATGGCATTCACATAACACACGCCAACAGGCATGAATCAATTACAGCAACATGCTGAAACTAATATAACTTAAAATGTGTAACTTAATGAACAAAACTGCAGGTAAAGTACGCACTGGGACGGGCGCCCTGCATCCTCTACGGACTAGGAGAAAAGGATTTACCGTTAGGTATTAAAATCCTGTTTTCTAATACGTCCTAGAGGATGCTGGGGTCCACTTATTGACCATGGGGTTTATACCAAAGCTCCAGTACGGGCGGGAGAGTGCGGATGACCCTGCAGCACCGATTGACCAAACTTGAGGTCTTCATCGGCCAAGGTATCAAACTTGTATAATTTTGCAAACGTGTTTAACCCCGACCAAGTAGCTGCTCGGCAAAGTTGTAATGCAGAGACCCCCCGGGCAGCCGCCCAGGATGAGCCCAACTTCCTAGTGGAATGGGCCTTCACCGACTTCGGCAACGGCAATCCAGCCGTAGTATGAGCTTGCTGAATCGTACTTCTGATCCAACGTGCAATAGTCTGCTTGGAAGCAGGACACCCAGTCTTGTTGGGAGCATACAGGACAAACAAAGACTCTATTTTCCGAATTAGAGCTGTTCTAACGACCTAAATCTTCAAAGCTCTAACCACATCTAGAGACTTTGACTCAGTGAACCACAATAGGTTGGTTTATGTGGAAAGAAGAAACCACCTTTGGAAGAAAATGTTGGCGAGTTCGCAACTCTGCCCTATCTTCATGGAAGATCAGGTAAGGGCTCTTGTGAGACAAGGCCCCCAATTCAGACACCCACCGTGCGGATGCCAATGCCAAAAGCATCACCACTTTCCAAGTGAGAAACTTCAACTCTATCTCTCGTAGAGGCTCAAACCAATCCGATTGAAGGAACTGCAACACCACATTAAGTTCCCATGGTGCCACTGGAGGCTGGATGTGCAGAACGCCTTTCACGAAGGTCTGAACCTCTGGAAGAGAGACCAATTGTTTTTGGAAGAACACTGACAAGGCCAAAATCTGGACCTTGATTGACCCCAATCGGAGGCCCGCCTCCACACCAGCCTGCAGAAAACGTCCCAAGTGAAACTCCTCCGTAGGAGCCTTCTTTCTCCAAATACGGTGGTAATGTTTCGACGTTACTCCTTTCCTGGCCTGAATAAGTGTGGGAAGGCCTTCTTTCGGAATACCCTTACGGGCTAGGATCCGGCGCTCAACAGCCATGCCGTCAAATGTAGCCGCGGTAAGTCCTGATACACGCACGGCCCCTGCTGCAGCAGGTCCTCGCAAAGAAAAGAGGCCAAGGATCTTCTATGAGCAACTCCTGAAGATCTGGGTACCAAGCCCTCCTTGGCCAGTCTGGGGCAATGAAGATTGCTCGAACCATTGTTCTTCTTAGGATCCTGAGAACTTTTGGGATCAGCGGAAGTGGAGGGAAGACATACACTGACTGGAATACCCACTGGGTCACTAGGGCATCCACTGCTATTGCCTGAGGGTCTCTCGACCTGGAACAATATTTCTGAAGCTTCCTGTTGAGACGAGATGCCATCATGTCTACTTGAGGAACTCCCCAAAGACTTGTCACCTCTGCGAAGACTTCTTGGTGGAGGCCCCACTCTCCGGGATGGAGATCATGTCTGCTGAGGAAGTCTGCTTCCCAGTTGTCCACTCCCATGATTGCTGATATAGCTTTTGCATGCCTTTCTGCCCAGAGGAGGATCTTTGTCACCTCTGCCATTGCTGCTCTGCTTTTCGTTCCGCCCTGCCTATGTACGCGACTGCTGTTACATTGTCCGACTGGATCTGCACGGGATGATCTTGAAGAAGACGTACCGCTTGTCAGAGGCCGTTGTAAGTGGCTCTCAATTCCAGCACGTTTATATGAAGGCAGGCTTCCTGACTTGACCATTTTCCTTGGAAGCTTTCCCCCTGAGTGATAGCTCCCCAGCCTCGGAGACTTGCATCCGTAGTTACCAGGACCCAGTCCTGAATTACGAATCTGCGTCCCTCTAGTAGGTGTGGACTGTGTAGCCACCACAGGAGTGAAATCCTGGCTTTTGACGACAGGACTATTTTTCGGTGCATGTGAAGGTGGGATCCCGACCACTTGTCCAACAGGTCCCACTGGAATACTCTGGCAATAACCTGCCAAACTGTATGGCCTCGTAGGCCGCCACCATTTTCCCTAACAACCGAATGCACTGATGGATCGACACACTAGATGGTTTCAATAACTGTTTTACCATTTTCTGGATTTCCAGAGCCTTTTTCAGCAGAAGAAATACTCTCTGAACTTCCGTGTCCAGAATCATCCCGAGAAAAGACAACCTTGTTGTCGGTTCCAGTTGTGACTTTGGATAATTTATGATCCAACCGTGTTGTTGGAGTATCGACAGGGAGAGCGTGAAGTTTTGTAACAACTGCTCCCTGGATCTCGCCTTTATCAGGATATCGTCCAGATAAGGAATTATATTGACTCCTTTTTGACGAAGGAGGACCATCATCTCCGCCATCACCTTGGTGAATACCCTCGGCGCCGTGGAGAGACCGAAAGGTAACGTCTGGAACTGGTAATGGCAATTCTGAACCGCAAAGCTCAGATAGGCCTGGTGAGGAGGATAAATGGGAACATGCAGGTAAGCATCCTTGATGTCTACCGACACCATGTAATCCCCCTCCTCCAGACTGGAAATCACTGCCCGGAGTGAATCCATCTTGAACTTGAACCGTTTCAAGTAGAGATCCAAATTTTTTAGGTTCAGGATCGGTCTGACCGAGCCGTCCGGCTTCGGAACTACAAAGAGGCTTGAATAAAACCCCTCCCCTTGTTGCGGCAAAGGCACCAGGACTACGACCTGGTCCTGACATAATTTTTGGATTGCCGCTGTTACTGCTTCTCTTTCTGGAAGAGAAGCTGGCAAGGTTGATTTGAAAAATCGGCATGGGGGAACGTCTTGAAACTCCAGCTTGTATCCCTGGGATACTATTTGCAATACCCAAGGATCCAGGCCAGCCAGAATCCAACCTGAACAGTTTGAGACGTGCCCCCACCCGAGCGGCCTACCGCAAGGGCGTTCCAGCGTCATGCTGAAGATTTGACAGAAGTAGAGGTAGACTTCTGCTCCTGGGAACCTGGAGCCGCCGTGGGCTTCTTTCCCCTTCCTCTCCCCCTTCCAGCAAAGAAGAGGGAACCTCTCGCTCTTTTGTATTTATTGGGCCGAAAGGACTGCATGTGTGCGTGATGGGTCTTTTTTGCCGATGCAGGTGCAGAGGGCAAAAACGTTGACTTACCAGTGGTAGCCGCCGAGACTAACGCATCCAGACCATCGCCAAATAAGGTCTCACCTTTATATGGGAGAGCCTCCATGTTTCTTTTGGAAACCGCATCCGCGTTCCACTGGCGAATCCACAATGCCCGTCTAGCTGATACCGCCATGGTAGCGGCTTGTGAACTCAAGAGTCCAATATCTTTCATCGCTTCTAGCATGTAGGCGGCAGCATCTTTGATATACCCTAACTTAAGGAGTATCTCATCTTTATCAACCGTGTCAATTTCTGATGACACGCTGTCTGACCATTTTTCAATAGCGCGACTGACCCACGCGCAGGCAATAGTGGGTCTGAGCAGTGTACCATTGGCAACATAAATGGATTTCAATGTAGTTTCCATCTTACGGTCAGCCGGCTCTTTTAGTGAAGCCATGCCAGGTGCAGGGAGAATAACCTTCTTTGTCAACCTGGATAGTGCACTGTCTAACACAGGGGGCGATTCCCATTTTTTCCTGTCCTCTGCTGGGAAAGGGTAAGCTACCTGAATCAGCTTAGGAATATTACATTTTTTCTCAGGATTCACCCACATCCCTGCAAAGAGAGCATTTAGCTCGTGGGAAGGAGGGAACGTGACTTTGGATTTCTTTTCTTTACATAAATAAGCCTTCTCCTGAAGTACAGGCGAGGCTTCTGTAACTTCCAACACGTCCCTTATAGCCACAATCATATATTGTATATATTTTGCCAATTTATGATCTATTTATCTAGTGTCACTATCGTCGACACAAGAATCAGAGTCTGTGTCGGTATCAGTATTCACAAATGGTCTCTTATGTGACCCAGAGGGGCCGCCTGCAGAAGGAAGAGCTGAGTACTGAAAAATCACACCTTCCACAGATTTTCTCCAGCATTCAGCCTGAGATTCAGACTTATCTAACCTCCTGTTAAGATGCATACTGTCACATATTTCTTTCACCCATGCAGGCTCTTAGTGTGCCGGCAGCGCCACCACATTACAACTCTGTGTCCCTAAAATGCCTTCCTCCGGGGAGGAACTCCCTGCCTCAGACATGCCTTACACGTGTACAGCACACACTCACAGACACACTGGGACTTATAAGGGGACAGACCCACAGCAAAATCTGTCAGAGGGACACAGTATAGGAGCAGCCAGTCCACAACCCCAGCGCCAGTATGTAATGTCTGTGAACACAGAATGCCCACAGACAATAGCGCTTTTACACAGTAATTCGCACTAGTAATGCACCACAAAACGCTTTGTGCCCCCCTTATTTGCACCCTGTACTTGTTGCCAGAAGTGGAGGAAAGGACCAGCGTTGTCTCTGCAGCTGAGGAGAGGAAATGGCGCTGAGCAGTGTGCTGGCTGCCTGAGGAAGAAGCTCCGCCCCCACAAATGGCGCGTTTTTCACTCAGTAAGGTCTGTTGATATTTATACTGGCGTGGGTAGGGCTGTGCCAGCGGCATCTTATGCCCCCTTTGCGCCAGTTTAAGCACCCTGCAGTGCTCTGTGTGTGTGGGCAGCAATGGCGCGCTGCGCTCCCGCCAGCCGCGCCATACCTCAGCCGTCACTTTAGTTGCTAGAAGATCTATCTTCTCATACTCACCTGTCTTCAGACTTCTGGCTCTGCAAGGGGGATGACGGTGTGCTGTGGGAGTGAGCATCTAGGCACAGCTAGCGTTCAGTTCCCTTCAGGAGCTAATGGTGTCCTGTCAGCCAGAAGCAGAGCCATGAAACTCTTCAGGAAGTTGGTCCTGCTTCTGCCCCCCTCAGTCCCACGAAGCATGGAGTCTGTTGCCAGCAGTTCTCCCTGAAAATAAAAAACATAACATAAGTCTTTTTCAGAGAAACTCAGTAGAGCTCCTCAGAGTGCATCCAGTCTCCTGGGCACATTTCTAAAACTGAAGTCTGGAGGAGGGGCATAGAGGGAGGAGCCAGTTCACACCCATTGAAAAGTCTTAAGAGTGCCCATGGCTCCTGCGGAACAGTCTATACCCCATGGTCAATAAGTGGACCCCAGCATCCTCTAGGACGTATGAGAAATTAAAGTGGAAAAACACACTACAGGCTGATCCAACTTTGATGTAATGTCCTTAGAACAAGTCAAAATGAGGCTCAGTAGTGTGTGTGGCCTCCACGTGCCTGTATGACCTCCCTACAACACCTGGGCATGCTCCTGATGAGGTGGCGGATGGTCTCCTGAGGGATCTCCTCCCAGACCTGGACTAAAGCATCCGCCAACTCCCGGACAGTCTGTGGTGCAACGTGGCATTGGTGGATGGAGCGAGACATGATGTCCCAGATGTGTTCAACTGGATTCAGGTCTGGGGAATGGGCGGGCCAGTCCATAGCATCAATGCCTTCGTCTTGCAGGAACTGCTGACACACTCCAGCCACATGAGGTCTAGCATTGTCTTGCATTAGGAGGAACCCAGGACTGAAGATCCTCAGAGGCCAAAGTATCAAACTTGTAAAACTTAGCAAACGTGTTCAACCCTGACCAAGTAGCTGCTCGGCAGAGCTGTAAAGCCAAGACACCCCGGGCAGCCACTCAAGAAGAACCCACCGACCTAGTAGAGTGGGCCTGTACAGATTTTGGAACCGGCAACCCTGCCGTGGAATAAGCGTGCTGGTTAGTGAGCTTGACACCCAATTTTATTGGGAACATAGAGAACGAACAGTGAGTCTGATTTCCTGTGAGTAGCTGTTCTCTTTACATACACCTTCAAAGCCCTCACAACATCCAAAGACTTTGAAGTAGCAGAGGTGTCCGTAATAACCGGAACCACACTAGGTTGGTTGATGTGAAACGCAGACACCACCTTAGGAAGAAATTGCTGACGAGTTCTGAGTTCAGCTCTGTCCTCATGGAAAATTAAGTAGTGGCTCCTGTGAGACAACGCCCCTAGCTCCAACACACGTCTTGCTGAAGCCAAGGCCAACAGTGTGACGGTTTTCCACGTAAGGTACTTTACGTCAACCTCCTGTAATGGTTCAAACCAGTTTGATTGGAGGGACTGCAGCACCAAATTGAGATCCCTAGGTGCCATGGGAGGCACAAAGGGATGTTGGATGTGCAGAACACCTTTCAAGAACGTCTGGACCTCAGGGAGAGAACCAATCATTTCTGAAAGAAAATAGACAAGGCTGAAATCTGGACTTTAATGGAGCCTAGACGTAGGCCCACATCCCCTCCCGACTGCAGAAAAAGCAGGAAACGTCCCAGATGAAATTCCACCGCAGAATATTGTCTGCTTTCACACCAAGAGACATATTTCTTCCATATACGGTGGTACTTCGCATGAAACCTTCCGTACTGAAGCGCCTTGTATGAGGCCACCATTTTGCCCAGAAGGCGAACGCACAGATGCACCAAGATCCGGTTTGGCTTCAGGACAGCCCGAACCATCGACTGGATTACCATAGCCTTTTCCAAGGTTAGGAACACTTTCTGTGACTCTGTGTCCAGTATCATTCCCAGGAAAGGAAGCCTCTGTCAGTTCCAGGTGAGATTTTGGTAGGTTCAGAATGCACCCGTGATCCAGGAGTAGTCTGGTTGAGAGGCCAATGCTGTCCAACAACCACTCCCTGGACGGTGCCTTTATCAGAAGATCATCCAGGTATGGAATTATGTTCACTCCCTGTTTGCGGAGTAGAAACATCTCTGCCATCACTTTGGTGAACACTCTCGGTGGAGAGACCAAATGACAGGGCCTGGAACTGGTAGTGACAGTCCTGCAGTGCAAACCGCAGATAAGTCTGATGAGGCGGCCAGATCGGAATGTAAAGGTACGCATCCTTGATATCCAGAGACGCTAGGAATTCCCCCTCCTCCAGACCGGAGATCACTGCTCTCAGAGACTCCATTTTGAATTTGAACACTCGTAAGTACGGGTTCAACAACTTGAGGTTCAGAATCGGCCTCACTGAATTGTCTGGTTTCGGGACTACAAACAAGCTGGAATAGTAACGCTTGTTTTCCAGATGAGGTGGAACTGGGACAATGACCTGGGTCCGCACCAGTTTCTGAATGGCGTCCTGTAAAGTTATACTTGCCTCTTGTGAAACTGGTAAGCCTGATTTGAAGAATCTGTGAGGTGGGAGCTCCTGGAACTCCAGTCTGTAGCCCTGGGAAATAAGATCTATGACCCAGGGATCCTGGCACGATGTTGTCCAGATGGGATAGAAGAATTTTAGCCGGGCTCCCACCTTCCAGTCTTCCAGGCATCTCGGTCCACCGTCATGCTGAAGGTTTTGAGGAAGCAGAGCTTGAGCCCTGTTCCTGTGAACCGGCAGTTGCTGGTTTGCGTGGTTTACCTCTAGCGCCTCTGGTGGCAGTAGAAGATAGTGGATAGTTAATTCAGGACACATAATTTTGTATTATCATTATTTTGTTTATTTCAAAACTCTATATAACAAATGTTTCTTTTGACACATGTAGGTTGTTGATGGTAGAGTATTTGACTCAGATAAAGAATTTGCAACAACACCTATATTATAGAGGACACTGGGAGCTGAAAGTTGGTAGTAGCCACTAATTGTGGTTTTACTAAGTAGTATATAATTGATCTACTTATGTATACACATAACAGATTCATTTGTTAATGGACTAGTATCTCAATTAATTTTGCATTGGTAGTTTTTGCATTCATCGGAGTGGATACATTTTAAATCTTATCACTTTTCTATCTTAGAGCACTTGATCTTTCTAAACTCTATCTGTCATTTTAACCATATATTTCGCCATGCTGACCGATTTACGGCCTTTAATGTGATAAAATAAGAATTTACTTACCGATAATTCTATTTCTCGGAGTCCGTAGTGGATGCTGGGGTTCCTGAAAGGACCATGGGGAATAGCGGCTCCGCAGGAGACAGGGCACAAAAGTAAAGCTTTCCGATCAGGTGGTGTGCACTGGCTCCTCCCCCTATGACCCTCCTCCAAGCCAGTTAGGTACTGTGCCCGGACGAGCGTACACAATAAGGGAGGAATTTTGAATCCCGGGTAAGACTCATACCAGCCACACCAATCACACCGTACAACTTGTGATCAAAACCAGTTAACAGTATGATAACAGAGGAGCCTCTGAAAGATGGCTTCTTAACAATAACCCGAATTAGTTAACAATAACTATGTACAATTATTGCAGATAATCCGCACTTAGGATGGGCGCCCAGCATCCACTACGGACTCCGAGAAATAGAATTATCGGTAAGTAAATTCTTATTTTCTCTATCGTCCTAGTGGATGCTGGGGTTCCTGAAAGGACCATGGGGATTATACCAAAGCTCCCAAACGGGCGGGAGAGTGCGGATGACTCTGCAGCACCGAATGAGAGAACTCCAGGTCCTCCTTAGCCAGAGTATCAAATTTGTAAAATTTTACAAACGTGTTCTCCCCTGACCACGTAGCTGCTCGGCAAAGTTGTAATGCCGAGACCCCTCGGGCAGCCGCCCAAGATGAGCCCACCTTCCTTGTGGAGTGGGCCTTTACAGATTTAGGCTGTGGCAGGCCTGCCACAGAATGTGCAAGTTGGATTGTGCTACAGATCCAACGAGCAATCGTCTGCTTAGACGCAGGAGCACCCATCTTGTTGGGTGCATACAATATAAACAACGAGTCAGATTTTCTGACTCCAGCTGTCCTTGCAATATATATTTTTAATGCTCTGACAACGTCCAGTAACTTGGAGTCCTCCAAGTCACTTGTAGCCGCAGGCACTACAATAGGCTGGTTCAGATGAAATGCTGACACCACCTTAGGGAGAAAATGCGGACGAGTCCGCAGTTCTGCCCTGTCCGAATGGAAAATCAGATATGGGCTTTTGTAAGATAAAGCTGCCAGTTCTGACACTCTCCTGGCCGAAGCCAGGGCTAGTAACATGGTCACTTTCCATGTGAGATATTTTAAATCCACCTTTTTTAGTGGTTCAAACCAATGAGATTTTAGAAATTCCAAAACCACATTGAGATCCCACGGTGCCACTGGAGGCACCACAGGAGGCTGTATATGCAGCACTCCCTTAACAAAAGTCTGGACTTCAGGAACTGAAGCCAATTCTTTTTGAAAGAAAATCGACAGGGCCGAAATTTGAACCTTAATAGATCCCAATTTGAGACCCATAGACAATCCTGATTGCAGGAAATGTAGGAATCGACCCAGTTGAAATTCCTCCGTCGGAGCACTCCGATCCTCGCACCACGCAACATATCTTCGCCAAATGCGGTGATAGTGTTGCACGGTTACTTCCTTCCTTGCTTTAATCAAAGTAGGAATGACTTCTTCCGGCATGCCTTTTTCCTTTAGGATCCGGCGTTCAACCGCCATGCCGTCAAACGCAGCCGCGGTAAGTCTTGAAACAGACAGGGACCCTGCTGAAGCAAGTCCCTCCTTAGAGGTAGAGGCCACGGATCTTCCGTGATCATCTCTTGAAGTTCCGGGTACCAAGTCCTTCTTGGCCAATCCGGAACCACTAGTATCGTTCTTACGCCTCTTTGCCGTATAATTCTCAATACTTTTGGTATGAGAGGCAGAGGAGGAAACACATACACCGACTGGTACACCCAAGGCGTTACCAGCGCGTCCACAGCTATTGCCTGCGGATCTCTTGACCTGGCGCAATACCTGTCCAGTTTTTTGTTGAGGCGAGACGCCATCATGTCCACCATTGGTCTTTCCCAACGGGTTACCAGCATGTGGAAGACTTCCGGATGAAGTCCCCACTCTCCCGGGTGAAGGTCGTGTCTGCTGAGGAAGTCTGCTTCCCAGTTGTCCACTCCCGGGATGAACACTGCTGACAGTGCTATCACATGATTCTCTGCCCAGCGAAGAATCCTTGCAGCTTCTGCCATTGCACTCCTGCTTCTTGTGCCGCCCTGTCTGTTCACATGGGCGACTGCCGTGATGTTGTCCGACTGGATCAACACCGGTTTTCCTTGAAGCAGAGGTTCTGCCTGGCTTAGAGCATTGTAGATTGCTCTTAGTTCCAGAATGTTTATGTGAAGAGACGTTTCCAGGCTCGTCCACACTCCCTGGAAGTTTCTTCCTTGTGTGACTGCTCCCCAGCCTCTCAGGCTGGCGTCCGTGGTCACCAGGATCCAATCCTGTATGCCGAATCTGCGGCCCTCCAATAGATGAGCACTCTGCAACCACCACAGAAGAGATACCCTTGTCCTTGGAGACAGGGTTATCCGCTGGTGCATCTGAAGATGCGACCCTGACCATTTGTCTAACAGATCCCTCTGGAAAATTCGTGCATGGAATCTGCCGAATGGAATTGCTTCGTAAGAAGCCACCATTTTTCCCAGGACTCTTGTGCATTGATGTACAGACACCTTTTGACAGTTTTGTACAACGAACCTGAGGTACCCCTGGTGTGAGGGGTAAATTGGAACGTGGAGGTACGCATCCTTGATGTCCAAGGACACCATAAAGTCCCCTTCTTCCAGGTTCGCTATCACTGCTCTGAGTGACTCCATTTTGAACTTGAACTTCTTTATGTACAGGTTCAAGGACTTCAGATTTAGAATAGGTCTTACCGAGCCGTCCGGCTTCGGTACCACAAATAGAGTGGAATAATACCCCTTTCCCTGTTGTAGAAGAGGTACCTTGACTATCACCTGCTGAGAGTACAGCTTGTGAATGGCTTCCAAAACCGTCTCCCTTTCGGAGGGGGACGTTGGTAAAGCAGACTTCAGGAAACGGCGAGGCGGATCTGTCTCTAGTTCCAACCTGTACCCCTGAGATATTATCTGCAGGATCCAGGGATCTACCTGCGAGTGAGCCCACTGCGCGCTGAAATGCTTGAGACGACCGCCCACCGCCCCCGAGTCCGCTTGAGAAGCCCCAGCGTCATGCTGAGGCTTTTGTAGAAGCGGGGGAGGGCTTCTGTTCCTGGGAAGGAGCTGCCTGTTGGTGTCTCTTCCCCCTTCCTCTGCCTCGTGGCAGATATGAATATCCCTTTGCTCTCTTGTTTTTAAAGGAACGAAAGGACTGCGGTTGAAAAGTCGGTGTCTTTTTCTGTTGGGGAGTAGCTTGAGGTAAAAAGGTGGATTTCCCGGCTGTAGCCGTGGCCACCAAATCTGATAGACCGACTCCAAATAACTCCTCCCCTTTATACGGCAAAACTTCCATATGCCGTTTTGAGTCCGCATCGCCTGACCACTGTCGCGTCCATAAACTTCTTCTGGCCGAAATGGACATAGCACTTACCCGTGATGCCAGTGTGCAGATATCCCTCTGTGCATCACGCATATAAAGAAATGCATCCTTTATTTGCTCTAAAGACAGTAAAACATTGTCCCTATCCAGGGTATCAATATTTTCAATCAGGGACTCTGACCAAACTACTCCAGCACTGCACATCCAGGCTGACGCTATAGCTGGTCGTAGTATAACACCTGTATGTGTGTATATACTTTTTTGGATATTTTCCATCCTCCTATCTGTTGGATCTTTAAGTGCGGCCGTCTCAGGAGAGGGTAACGCCACTTGTTTAGATAAGCGTGTGAGCGCCTTATCCACCCTAGGAGGTGTTTCCCAGCGCGCCCTAACCTCTGACGGGAAAGGGTATAAAGCTAATAACTTCTTTGAAATTAGCATCTTTTTATCGGGGGCAACCCACGCTTCATCACATACATCATTTAGTTCTTCTGATTCAGGAAAAACTATAGGTAGTTTTTTCACACCCCACATAATACCCTGTTTAGTGGTACCAGTAGTATCAGCTAAATGTAACGCCTCCTTCATTGCCAAAATCATATAACGTGTGGCCCTACTGGAAAATACGGTTGATTCGTCACCGTCGCCACTGGAATCAGTGCCTGTGTCTGGGTCTGTGTCGACCGACTGAGGCAAAGGGCGTTTTACAGCCCCTGACGGTGTTTGAGGCGCCTGGACAGGCACTAACTGATTGTCCGGCCGTCTCATGTCGACAAACGACTGCTTTAGCGTGTTGACACTATCCCGTAATTCCATAAATAAAGGCATCCATTCTGGTGTCGACCCCCTAGGAGGTGACATCCCCATATTTGGCAATTGCTCCGCCTCCACACCAATATCGTCCTCATACATGTCGACACACACGTACCGACACACAGCAGACACACAGGGAATGCTCTTAACGAAGACAGGACCCCACTAGCCCTTTGGGGAGACAGAGGGAGAGTTTGCCAGCACACACCAAAAGCGCTATATATGACAGGGATAGCCTTATAATAAGTGCTCCCTGTATAGCTGCTTTTATAATATAATTTTTGCCACTATTTTGCCCCCCCTCTCTTGTTTTACCCTGTTTCTGTAGTGCAGTGCAGGGGAGAGACCTGGGAGCCGTCCTGACCAGCGGAGCTGTGTAAGGAAAATGGCGCTGTGTGCTGAGGAGATAGGCCCCGCCCCTTTTCCGGCGGGCTCGTCTCCCGCTCTTTAGTGTATTCTGGCAGGGGTTAAATATCTCCATATAGCCCCGGAGGCTATATGTGAGGTATTTTTTAGCCAAATAGGTTTTCATTTGCCTCCCAGGGCGCTCCCCTCCCAGCGCCCTGCACCCTCAGTGACTGCCGTGTGAAGTGTGCTGAGAGGAAAATGGCGCACAGCTGCAGTGCTGTGCGCTACCTTTAGAAGACTGAGGAGTCTTCTGCCGCCGATTCTGGACCTCTTCATGTTTCAGCATCTGCAAGGGGGCCGGCGGCGAGGCTCCGGTGACCATCCAGGCTGTACCTGTGATCGTCCCTCTGGAGCTGATGTCCAGTAGCCAAGAAGCCAATCCATCCTGCACGCAGGTGAGTTCACTTCTTCTCCCCTAAGTCCCTCGTTGCAGTGATCCTGTTGCCAGCAGGACTCACTGTAAAATAAAAAACCTAAGCTAAACTTTCTCTAAGCAGCTCTTTAGGAGAGCCACCTAGATTGCACCCTTCTCGGCCGGGCACAAAAATCTAACTGGCTTGGAGGAGGGTCATAGGGGGAGGAGCCAGTGCACACCACCTGATCGGAAAGCTTTACTTTCGTGCCCTGTCTCCTGCGGAGCCGCTATTCCCCATGGTCCTTTCAGGAACCCCAGCATCCACTAGGACGATAGAGAAAAGTTATATTTTAATTTACAATTCTCTTTTGTGCACCTTATTAGTACAACCCCATTCTCTTTTCTCCATAATTCGGGCAGTAGAAGAACCTCTGGGCTTGCCTCTAAACTTGGCAGTCCAAAAGGACTGTAAATTGGGTCCTGAGTAGGCCTTCCTAGCTGGGGGAGCTGCAGAAGGAAGGTATGTGGACTTACCCACAGTAGCTTTGGAGATCCATTTGTCTAGTTCATCTCCAAATAAGGCCTCGCCTGTGAAAGGTAGGCCTTCCACGCCTTTCTTAGAGTCCGCATCCGCAGTCCACTGGCGTAGCCATAAACCTCTGCATGCAGACACTGCCATAGCTGTAGTGCGTGCATTAAGCAAGCCTATTTCTTTTATGGCTTCCACCATAAAGTTTGCAGAGTCCTGTATATGTTGCAGGAGCAAAACAATCTCCCCTTGAGGTAAGGTAAGGTATCTAACCCCTCAATTAGGTTACCCGACCATTTAGCAATGGTACCCGTAATTCACCCACATGCTATAGTGGGTCTCTGGGCCACCCCCGCAGCTGTATATAAAGATTTGAGCATAGTCTCAATTTTGCGGTCAGACGAGTCTTTCAGGGAGGCTGCACCCGGGACAGGCAATACAATTTTCTGTGAGAGCCTGGATACAGATGCATCCACTATTGGTGGATTTTCCCATTTTTTCCTATCCTCAGGAGGAAAGGGAAAGGATAACAACCGTTTAGGGATTTCAAATTTCCTATCAGGATTAACCCATGGTTCTTCAAACATGGGGGTTTATTTACTAATATTCGTGTTTTTGCCGTTTTGAAGGGTGTTTGATCTCGAATGGTATCGGGTGCATTTTACTGCAACTTTTTGAATCCTGATACGGTCATTCACTAAGCTGCCGAGTTTTGCACATTTGTTTTTTCCGATGTCGATGTGATTCGTAATATCAGGCAGTGTTTTATGGGAGTGATGAGTAAAACACTGCCTGACAAAACACAAGGAATCCCGGCCGGATTTGTGAGATCCGTGCAGGGCATCATTGTGTACCTTAAAAAGTTCATTAAAGTCTTAAAAAAGTTAGAAAAAATTGCGTGGGGTCCCCCCTCCTAAGCATAACCAGCCTCAGGCTCTTTGAGCCGGTCCTGGTTGACAAAATATGGGGGAAAAAATGACAGGGGTTCCCCCATATTTCAACAACCAGCACCGGGCTCTGCGCCAGGTCCTGGTTCCAAAAATACGGGGGACAAAAAGCGTATTTTTAAAACCAGTACCGGGCTCCACTAGCCAGGTACATAATGCCACAGCCGGGGGACACTTTTATAGTGGTCCCTGCGGCCCTGGCATTACATACCCAACTAGTCACCCCTGGCCGGGGTACCCTGGAGGAGTGGGAACCCCTTAAATCAAGGGGTCCCCCCCCCTCCAGCCACCCAAGGGCCAGGGGTGAAGCCCGAGGCTGTCCCCCCCATCCAAGGGCGGCGGATGGGGGGCTGATAGCCTTGTTTACAAAATGTGAATATTGTTTTTAGTAGCAGTACTACAAGTCCCAGCAAGCCTCCCCCGCAAGCTGGTACTTGGAGAACCACAAGTACCAGCATGCGGTGGAAAACCGGGCCAGCTGGTACCTGTACCCGCCAAAAAACAGGACACACACCGTGAAAGTATAATTTTATTACATACATGCACACCTCCAAACATACATACTTACCTATGTTCACACGAGGCTCGGTCCTCTTGTCCCTGTAGAATCCTTGGGGTACCTGTGAAAAAAATTATACTCACAGAATCCAGTGTAGAATGAGACCTTTGTATAATCCACGTACTTGGCAAAATAATAAAACGGAAACCCGACAACGCACTGAAAGGGGCCCCATGTTTACACATGGGACCCCTTTCCCCGACTGCCAGGACCCACCCTGACTCGTGTCAAAGAGGGTCCCTTCAGTCAATCAGGGAGCGCCACGTCGTGGCACTCTCCTGATTGGCTGTGTGCTCCTGTAGTGTCTGTCAGGCAGCACACGGCACAGATACAATGTAGCGCCTATGCGCTCCATTGTAGCCAATGGTGGGAACTTTGCGGTCAGCGGTGGGGTTACTTTCGGTCAACCGGTGACCGCAAAGTTCCCACCATTGGCTACAATGGAGCGCATAGGCGCTACATTGTATCTGTGCCGTGTGCTGCCTGACAGACACTACAGGAGCACACAGCCAATCAGGAGAGTGCCACGACGTGGCGCTCCCTGATTGGCTGAAGGGACCCTCTTTGACACGAGTCAGGGGGGGTTCTGGCAGTCGGGGAAAGGGGTCCCATGTGTAAACATGGGGCCCCTTTCAGTGCGTGGTCGGGTTTCCGTTTGATTATTTTGCCAAGTACGTGGATTATACAAAGGTCTCATTCTACACTGGATTCTGTGAGTATAATTTTTTTCACAGGTACCCCAAGGATTCTACAGGGACAAGAGGACCAAGCCTCGTGTGAACATAGGTAAGTATGTATGTTTGGAGGTGTGCATGTATGTAATAAAATTATACTTTCACGGTGTGTGTGTCCTGTTTTTTTGGGGGTATTTTTTTAGTGGTAGTACTACAGGTACCAGCGGGCCCGGTTTTCCACCGCATGCTGGTACTTGTGGTTCTCCAAGTACCAGCTTGCGGGGGAGGCTTGCTGGGACTTGTAGTACTGCTACGAAAAACAATATTCACATTTTGTAAACAAGGCTATCAGCCCCCCATCCGCCGCCCTTGGATGGGGGGGGGGGGCAGCCTCGGGCTTCACCCCTGGCCCTTGGGTGGATGGAGGGGGGGACCCCTTGATTTAAGGGGTTCCCACTCCTCCAGGGTACCCCGGCCAGGGGTGACTAGTTGGGTATGTAATGCCAGGGCCGCAGGGACCACTATAAAAGTGTCCCCCGGCTGTGGCATTATGTACCTGGCTAGTGGAGCCCGGTGCTGGTTTTAAAAATACGGGGGACCCCTACGCTTTTTGTCCCCCGTATTTTTGGAACCAGGACCTGGCGCAGAGCCCGGTGCTGGTTGTTGAAATATGGGGGAACCCCTGTCATTTCCCCCCCCATATTTTGTCAACCAGGACCGGCTCAAAGAGCCCGAGGCTGGTTATGCTTAGGAGGGGGGACCCCACGCAATTTTTTTTTCTGTTTTTACACTAAACACACCCTTTCCCATAGATAACCATGCACAGATCTCACTGATCCGTGCATGGTTATCCAAACTCGACTGGAAAATGCAGGTCTATTTTTTTGCTGCTTTTTTTAACGATTCGGAAAAAAAATAGACCAGCACTTGAGCCCTCAGAGACTAACACCCAAATACGAATGAATAGAGAATTCCCGTATTCTATGAAATAACAGCCGCGTTTGACCGATGGTCTATTCATTCGTATTTGTGAACGTTGTCATTCAAACCATTACGAATAGTCCAAACACTGCCGAGATTTGTGCATAGTGAATTCCCGGATTGGGACTTAGAAAAAAAACCCACAAATCGGCCAAACTCGGATTTTTAGTAAATACTGGCCATGGTATTTAAATCCTTTCACAGAGGAAAAGTGGCTGAGGATTTCTTTTTTATATTAAAATAAGATTCCTCACTCTCCTCTGTCACCTTATCAGGGATATTCAGAACTTCTCTGATAGCTTCTATAAGAGACTCTATTCCCTGCGACAGAGTACCCTCCCCCCACCTCTGAGTCCACTTAGCCCTCCTCCATGTCTGACCCTTCATCATCCGAGTCAGACTGCAGGATATGGGCCAAAGTGCGCTTTTGCAGACAAATGGCAGGGGACTGAGACGCTGGTTTGTGTACGGAGTCTCTTTTCATAACCTCAGTCATAGATTGTCTTAAGTATTGAGTCTTTTATCTCGGAATGAGAAACTTAGTAGAGATTGTGGAAATCATTCCCCTAATGGAGTCCAGCCATGCTGGTTCTGCCCCACTAGCCTGGGAAGGGACACTACATTGAGTACACACTAGTGAACCCCCTGGGGAAGAGGAACACTGTGCCTTACATGAAACACACTCCTTGCTGACATACTGTAACAGTGACAGCACACACACACACACACACACACACACACACACACACACACACACACACACACACACAGGAAAAGGTTAAAAGCACAATTAACCTACAAAGAGCCCTTCCAGGGAGACACAGAGGGAGTATGGAACCAGCACACGGTGCCCTTAACACTAATGCCAAGCTTAGCCGGGTCACAGACTAAGTACCTAGATTAGGGACTTAATACACTAATAATCGCTCCCCCCCTGCTATGACCCCTGGTACCACTGAGGTAATCTGGAGTCTTTCCGGAGGAGCTGCGTGTCCCTGTCAGTCAGCGTCTGTGTCAGCTGCAGAGGGAAAATGGCGCTGTGAGCTGCTGGATCGGCTCATAGTGAAGCCCCGCCCCTTCAATGGCACGCGGTCTTCCCGCTCTTTATTATACTGGCTGTATGTGTCTTGTGCATAAAATGGAGACAGACTCCTTTTATGACTATGTTGCAAGTCTGTGTACTGTGTCCGCTATTCAGCGTCTGTGTCCGTACACAGCGGGAGACGCAGTCTGCCCCATTTAGAAGCCATGCGTCTCCGTACCCTCATGCCATCATAATGGCTGGCGACCCGCTAACCAGGACGCCGGCTCAGTACTCACCACTCCTCATTCTTCTGGCTCTATACAAAAAAAAACTGTGTGACAGATAATAGCGCGCTCCAATCACCATTAACAACAAAAAACACTTTTTAGTGATGTACTTCAATATGAAATATGATTCACCATTTTCAGAAATTCATCTATGGTTGTCCTGAAGATGATAAACGTCAACAATATAAACGTCCACTTATATGGTTGGCAGTCCTCCTTACTGTATCCAAGACCAATATAGAATCTGAAAAAATAAGTACCTCTTAGTCCCTGTTGCAGGGGACACTAGGGAGATACTTAAAAGAACACAACTATAGTGTAGCAGTCCTTTGAAATAGAAAAACCCTTTTATTTTCAAGGTTACACTTACAAACATAGATGTTAAAACGGCATATCATAACTCTAAGGGATGTGTCACCGATCCCAGATGGTAAAAAGTCCTCCTTGCTGTATCCAAGGCCAATAGAAACTTAAAACATAAGTACATCTTGTATACAGTATTTTCAATGTGTTTATGGATGCACATTAATGTGTTATTGTTTAGCTGCACTCCAATTTAGTACGCACAGTTTTTCAAAGTATTGTCCATATACGACGATTCTTCTGGCTCTGTTAGGGGTGGTGGCGTGCTGCGGGAATGTATGCTCGCCGTGGTGGGGCTTGCAAATAGTTCCCTCAGGAACTAGTGTCCTGTCAGCGGGGCACGTGGCCATTAACCCTGAGAGAGGTTGGGCCATTCCCCCCCCCTTACGTCCCACGAAGCAGGCAGGCTGGTGCCATCCAGTCCTGTCTGAAAATAACAAACACAGAAAATAAATGCAGAAAACTCTTCTGGAGCTTCCAAAGATGCGGCCAGCTCCTCACATTTTCTAAACGGAGTCTGGTAGGAGAGGTATAGAGGGAGGAGCCAGCGCACACTATCAATTTCTTAAAGTGCCCATGGCTCCTAGTGGACCAGTCTATACCCCATGGTACTAAAATGAATTCCCAGTATCTCCTAGGACGTAAGAGAAAACAAAAAAGCACATGGTAAAACATTTGCAGATAATCAACTCAAGGAGTAATGTTCAGCTAATAAACAGAGGGGGTTTTGCATTGAAGACAGATCACAGACAGTTGTCTTGAGTTGTATTGGAGAAAAGCGATAAACAAAATAATTATTATAATTATATATTTTTAATATACCTATATTGCGAGAATGGTTGATAATTAATGAGCGTATTAGGATATATTTGTAGGATAACTTGTTAATGTTTACAGATAAGCTGCTGTTCCCCAAATGGCCCTTTGCCAGAATGGACCTAACATAGTTTACAAAAGAGATGTTTTTTGGGGAGCGCCAAGTTTAAATGGGGTCTAAGTCCCTTGTTTTTTAAACGTTTAATCAACAAGTGTTTTTTTAAGTGATGTGAGTGAGAGTTAACTCCTTTTATGAGATCTACAATGAGACCATCAATCTGAGTTCACCCAATAGGATTCAAATAATTCCCAAAAGCATCAAATATACATTGAAATCAATTATTTTCCTTATCTATGATACACACAGGTGAAATGTTTTTTTTTTTTTAAATTAATTCACACAACAGGCAGCCTTAGGAGGGAATTTAAATAGCCACAGTAATTGACCGCAGCTAATTGATCCCCAGGGGCTATCCAATTCGCCTCAAAAGCCAGCACTATCTGGATTTTTCTCAGCTGTCCGGAGCCAATCCTAAGTGTTTTGGGCCGAAAATAAGAATTTACTTACCGATAATTCTATTTCTCGGAGTCCGTAGTGGATGCTGGGGTTCCTGAAAGGACCAGGGGGATAGCGGCTCCGCAGGAGACAGGGCACAAAAGTTAAGCTTTAGGATCAGGTGGTGTGCACTGGCTCCTCCCCCTATGACCCTCCTCCAAGCCTCAGTTAGGATACTGTGCCCGGACGAGCGTACATAATAAGGAAGGATTTTGAATCCCGGGTAAGACTCATACCAGCCACACCAATCACACTGTACAACCTGTGATCTGAACCCAGTTAACAGTATGAGAACAGAGGAGCCTCTGAAAGATGGCTCACTACAACAATAACCCGATTTAGTTAACAATAACTATGTACAAGTATTGCAGATAATCCGCACTTGGGATGGGCGCCCAGCATCCACTACGGACTCCGAGAAATAGAATTATCGGTAAGTAAATTCTTATTTTCTCTATCGTCCTAGTGGATGCTGGGGTTCCTGAAAGGACCATGGGGATTATACCAAAGCTCCCAAACGGGCGGGAGAGTGCGGATGACTCTGCAGCACCGAATGAGAGAACTCCAGGTCCTCCTTAGCCAGGGTATCAAATTTGTAGGATTTTACAAACGTGTTCTCCCCCGACCACGTAGCCGCTCGGCAAAGTTGTAAAGCCGAGACCCCTCGGGCAGCCGCCCAAGATGAGCCCACCTTCCTTGTGGAATGGGCATTTACATATTTTTGGCTGTGGCAAGCCTGCCACAGAATGTGCAAGCTGAATTGTACTACAAATCCAACGAGCAATAGTCTGCTTAGAAGCAGGGGCACCCAGCTTGTTGGGTGCATACAGGATAAAACAGCAAGTCAGATTTCCTGACTCCAGCCGACCTGGAAAACTATATTTTCAGGGCCCTGACAACATCCAGCAACTTGGAGTCCTCCAAGTCCCTAGTAGCCGCAGGTACCACAATAAGCTGGTTCAGGTAAAACGCTGACACCACCTTAGGGATAAACTGGGGACGAGTCCGCAGCTTTGCTCTGTCCGAATGGACAATCAGATATGGCTTTGTGAGACAAAGCCGCCAATTTTGACACTCGCCTGGCCGAGGCCAGGACCAACCGCATGTTCACTTTCCATGTGAGATATATCAAATCCACAGATTTGAGTGGTTTAAACCAATGTGATTTTTGGAATCCCCAAAACTACGTTGAGATCCCCCAGTGCCACTGGAGACATCAAAAGGGGTTGTATATGCAGTACTCCCTTGACAAACTTCTGGACTTCAGGAACTGAAGCCAATTCTTTCTGGAAGAAAATCGACAGGCCGAAATTTGAACCTTAATGGACCCCAATTTGAGGCCCATAGACACTCCTGTTTGCAGGAAATATAGGAATTAACCTAGTTGAAATTCTTCCGTGGAGCCTTCCTGGCCTCACACCATGGAACATATTTTCACCTAAACTGTGATAATGTTGTGCGGTCACCTCCTTCCTGGCTCTGACCAGGGTAGGGATGACCTCTTCCGGAATGCCTTTTTCCCTTAGGATCCGGCGTTCACCCGCCCCTGCGTCAACGCAGCTGCGGTAAGTCTTGGAACAGACATGATTCTTGCTGAATCAAGACCCTTCTTATCTCTTGAAGTTCCGGTTACCAAGTCCTTCTTGGCCAAACCGGAGCCACGAGTATGATTCTTACTCCTCTCCTTCCTATAATTCTCAATACCCTGGGTATGAGAGGCAGAGGAGGGAACACATACCCGACTGGTACACCCACGGTGTTACCAGAGCGACCCAGCTATTGCCTGAGGGTCTCTTGACCTGGCGCTTCAAGTGGGACGCCATCTTATGACCACCTTTGGTCTTTCCCACGGTTTACAATCATGTGGAAACTTCCAGATGAAGTTCCCACTTTTCCGAGTGGAATTCATTCCTGCTGAGGAAATTCAGTTTTCCACTCCCGGAATGAACACTGCTGACAGTGTTATCACATGATTTTTTGCTCAGCGAAAAGTTCTTGCTGTCATTGCCCTCCTGCTTCTTGTGCCGCCCCGTCTGTTTACGTGGGCGACTGCCATGATGATGTCCGACCAGATCAGCACCGACTGACTTTGAAGCAGAGGTCTACCTAGGCTCAGAGCATTGGAAATTGCTCTTAGCTCCAGTATATTCATGTGGAGAAAAGTCTCCAGACTTGACCACATTCCTTGGAAATTTCTTCCCTGTGTGACTGCTTCCCAGCCTCTCAGGCTGGCATCCGTGGTCACCAGAACACAGTCCTGAATGCTGAATGTTATGTCCTCTAGAAGATGAGCACTCTGCAGCCCCCACAGAAGAGACACCCTTGTCCTTGGAGACAGGATTATCTGCTGATGCATCTGAAGATGCGATCCGGACCATTCGTCCAGCAAATCCCCCTGAAATTTTTTTTGCGTGAGATCTGCCGAATGGAATTGCTTCGTAAGAAGCCACCATTTTTCCCAGGACTCCTGTGCATTGATGCACTGATACTTGGCCTGGTTTTAGGAGGTTTCTGACTAGTTCGGATAGCTCCCTGGCTTTCTCCTCCAGGAGAAACACCTTTTTCTGGACTATGCCCAGAATCATTCCTAGGAACAGCAGACGTATCGTCGGAAAAACGCTGCGATTTTTGGAATATTTAGAATCCACTCGTGCTGTCATAGAACTACTTTAGATAGTGCTATTCCGACCTCCAACTGTTCTCTGGACCTTTCCCTTTTCAGGATATCGTCCAAGTAAGGGATAATTAAGATGCCCTTTTCTTTGAAGAGAATCATCTTTTCGGCCATTACCTTGGTAAAGGCCCGGGGTGCCGTGGATAATTCAACGGCAGCTTCAGAAACTGATATTGACAGTTCTGTACCACGAACCATAGGTACCCTTGTTGAGAAGGGCAAATTTGGACATGGAGGTAATCCTTGATGTCCAGGGACACCATATAGTCCCCTTTTTTCCGGTTCGCTATCACTGTCTGAGTGACTCCATCTTGATTTGAACCTTTGTATGTAAGTGTTCAAAAATTTCAGATTTAGAATATGTCTCACCAAGCCGTCTGGCTTCAGTACCACAATATAGTGTGGAAGACTAATACCCTTTTCCTTGATTGTAGGAGGGGTACTTTGATTATCACCTGCTGGAAATACAGCTTGTGAATTTTTTTTTTTTTTTTCTTCCCCAATACTGCCTCCCTGTCGGAGGGAGCCTTTGGTAAAGCAGACTTCAGGAACCTGCGAGAAAAAGATGTCTCGAATCTCCAAACTGTACCCCTGGGATAATACTTTGTACGATCTAGGGGTCAACTTGCGAGTGATCCCACTGCACGCTGAGACTCTTGAGACGACCCCCCACCTCACCTGAGTCAGCTTGCACGGCCCCAGCGTCCTGCTGAGGACTTGGCAGACTCGGTGGAGGGCTTCTGTTCCTGGAAAAGGGGCTGCCTTCTGCAGTCTACTTCCCTTTCCTCTATGTCTGGGCAGATATGACTGGCCTTTTGCCCGCATGCCCTTATGGGAACGGAAGGATTGAGGCTGAAAAGACAGTGTCTTTTTTTGCTGAGAAGTGACTTGGGGTAAAAAGGTTGGATTTCCCAGCTGTTGCCGTGGCCCCCAGGTCCGATGGACCGACCCCAAGTACCTACTCTCCTTTATACGACCATACTTTCATGTGCCGTATGGGATCTGCATCACCTGACCACTGTCGTGTCCATAACATCTTCTGGCAGATATGGACAACGCACTTATCTTGATGCCAGAGTGCAAATATCCCTCTGTGCATCTCGCATATATATATATATATATATATATATATATATATATATATATAGACTGCATCCTATTAAATGCTCTATATCACTAAAATATTTTCAGTCAGGGAATCCGACCAAGCCAACCCAGCACTGCATTTCCAGGCTGAGGCGATCGCTGGTCGCAGTATAACCACCGTATGTGTGTATATACTTTTTAGGATATTACTCCAGCTTCATATCAGCTGGCTCCTTGAGGGCGGCCGTATCTGGAAACGGTAACGCCACATGATAAGCGTGTGAGCGCCTTATCCACCCTAAGGGGTGTTTCCCAACGCGCCCTAACTTCTGGCGGGAAAAGGTATAACGCCAATATTTGCTATCGGGGTAAACCCACGCCTCATCACACACTTCATTTTATTTTATCTGATTCAGGAAAAACTACGGTAGTTTTTTCACTGCCACATAATACCCATCTTTGTGGTACTTGTAGTATCAGAAATATGTAACACCTCCTTCATTGCCCTTAACGTGTGGCCCTAATGAGGAATACGTTTGTTTATTCACCGTCGACACTGGATTCAGTGTCCGTGTCTGTGTCGACCGACTAAGGTAAACGGGCGTTTTAAACCCCTGACGGTGTTTTTGAGACGTCTGGACCGGTACTAATTGTTTGTCGGCCGTCTCATGTCGTCAACCGACCTTGCAGCGTGTTGACATTATCACGTAATTCCCTAAATAAGCCATCCATTCCGGTGTCGACTCCCTAGAGAGTGACATCACCATTACAGGCAATTGCTCCGCCTCCTCACCAACATCGTCCTCATACATGTCGACACACACGTACCGACACACAGCACACACACAGGGAATGCTCTGATAGAGGACAGGACCCACTAGCCCTTTGGAGAGACAGAGGGAGAGTTTGCCAGCACACACCAAAAACGCTATAATTATATAGGGACAACCTTATATAAGTGTTTTCCCTTATAGCATCTTTATATATATGTCTAACGCCAAATTAGTGCCCCCCCTCTCTGTTTTAACCCTGTTTCTGTAGTGCAGTGCAGGGGAGAGCCTGGGAGCCTTCCCTCCAGCCTTTCTGTGAGGGAAAATGGCGCTGTGTGCTGAGGAGATAGGCCCCGTCCCCTTTTCGGCGGGCTCGTCTCCCGCTCTTCAACGGATTCTGGCAGGGGTTAAATATCTCCATATAGCCCCCGGAGGCTATATGTGAGGTATTTTTTGCCAAATAACAGGTTTCCATTGCTGCCCAGGGCGCCCCCCCCCAGCGCCCTGCACCCTCAGTGACTGCCGTGTGAAGTGTGCTGAGAGCAATGGCGCACAGCTGCAGTGCTGTGCGCTACCTTAAGAAGACTGAAGAGTCTTCTGCCGCCGATTTCTGGACCTCTTCTCTTTTCGGCATCTGCAAGGGGGCCGGCGGCGCGGCTCCGGTGACCCATCCAGGCTGTACCTGTGATCGTCCCTCTGGAGCTAATGTCCAGTAGCCTAAGAAGCCAATCCATCCTGCACGCAGGTGAGTTCACTTCTTCTCCCCTAAGTCCCTCGATGCAGTGATCCTGTTGCCAGCAGGACTCACTGTAAAATAAAAAACCTAAAACTAAACTTTTCTAAGCAGCTCTTTAGGAGAGCCACCTAGATTGCACCCTTCTCGGCCGGGCACAAAAACCTAACTGAGGCTTGGAGGAGGGTCATAGGGGGAGGAGCCAGTGCACACCACCTGATCCTAAAGCTTAACTTTTGTGCCCTGTCTCCTGCGGAGCCGCTATCCCCCTGGTCCTTTCAGGAACCCCAGCATCCACTAGGACGATAGAGAAAGTGGGTTTTTCTGCGTTGTGAAAAATGGACTGCAATTAAATTGCCGTAAAAATATTGGGTCAAAAATTGCGTTAAAGCTCGTTTTTTTCACCAAAACTTTTTTCGGCCTCAATTGAATGCCCACCTTAACGTATAGTATACATAATAAAGGTTTCATACCGTATATGAAATTGTGTGTATCGAGGTTCACCAGAAGCTTTCCGTATATCCATAGCTATCGTTTTCCATCCTTCTTGGGGATCAAGAAAATCAGCCAGCTGCCTAAACAGCCCAGGGCCAAGGTTACGCACATAAGTGGATGGTGTTATTTTGCTCATGCCTAAATCCTGTAATAAAAATAAACAATTTACAAATAGCAATGATACACATAAATACACAAAATATATTAGTATTTGTACGTAACCCACCTCCACACCCGAGAGTAATGTGGGCTACCTATATACAGTATATACTCCACCCAAGTATATGAGTGTAAACTTCCAACTAATGGGCTTACTTGGGAAAACCCATCGGTTACGAAATTATAGTAGGTCAATTAACCAGCGGTGGTTCCTACCTAATTATAGTAGGGGGGCTGCTGCTACCCCCATGCCTGGAGAGTGGATACAGCCAGCCCTGGGTCTATGCACCTGGGCAGTGTATCCAGCAGGTGCCTTGACGGGTGCATGTGCAGACGCCACGGTCCGACTGCACATGCGCAAACTCCTGGTTTTTATGGACTGCACTGACTGAATGCAATAGAAGCCGGTTAGAGCTGCACGAAAGGCAGGGAGAAGCTTTCTACATGAAGCCAGCTCTCTGCTGATCGCTGCTTTTCTGCCAGTCCCGGAGGGCAAAAACTCCCAATGGGATTGCCTGTAGTGTCTGTGACTGATAGGTGTGACTTTCAATAGGAAAGATGCAGTGAAGCCAGTGCAGTCACGGACTGCATCTGGCTCACTGATACTGAGCGGGGTGGAGGATTATACCTGTGGGGCTGCAGTCATGCAGACCATCGGTAAAATCAGCCACTGCAAGTCACTCTTAGGTGTTGGGTGAATTTATTCACTGTTGCTTATACATCACTTCCACCAAGTTGGGTACAGAGTCTGTCAGTTATGTTTTCTCAGTAGTAATTCTTCACATGACTCCGGACAATTGCAAATGTACAATAACAAATACAGTGGAACACATAACAAGTAACAACAATTACTCATAGCACCACTCCACCTTTTCCTTTGTGCATCTAAACGGCCCTATACACGACAACGATATGTCTGAGGCTGAAGTCAGGGACGATTTCCCTTGAACTCTCCCGGGAGCTTCCCGGGAGTGGTTCCATACAATTCTATACGATTTGGTACATGTGTGGCTTTTTTTGCATGCGATATGTCATGCAGCGACATAGCGCAAGCGATTTATCGCAATGCATTCACATGTACCATAAGATATATCTGATGGGCTGGATTAGGGTGCTAGTGGGGCTGGGCCAAACAGGCATATAAATAGTAGCAGTCATTTTAACCATGTGCACACTGCTGCTCTGTGAATAGTGAGGCTGGTTTATACCTTCTGAGCGTTACACATTGCTACTGTGCTTTGCTTGTTTTTTTCTGAACAAAGTGCTCTTTATACTGGTCTGTGATGGATTCCTACAGGTATCAACTTTTGTTAGCCTATGGCTATCTGAAGCTGAAACATGACAGGGATCTGAAACGGAAGAGGGTGAGGTCTGTTTGGAGCAAGGAGTGGTTGATGAAGAGGGGGACTCTCTCTCTCATGTCGCTCCTGACCGAGATTAACACTGAAGATTATCGTAACTACCTTCGAATGGATGACGATACCTTCCAGGAGTTGCTGGGCCTTGTGACTCCCTACATCGAGAGGCAGGACACCAAGATGCGGAGGGCCATCACTGCTGAGGAGAGGCTGACTGCTACGTGGAGGTACCTGGCTACAGGGCGGTCGTTGGAGGATCTGAAGTTCGGGACCCTCATCTCCCCCCAGGCTTTGGGTTGGATAATCCCTGACACCTGCAAGGCCATTGTGAAGGTGCTGCAGGCCCAGTTTTTAAGGGTAAATAAAATACACACCACACCTGTTTAGTTATTTTTAAACTGTTTATAGAAAGAAAAGAAAAAATATTTTTTCTTGTAAACTGTGCAAAAACTATGCAATGATTTGCAATATGGCACATATAAATATAAAACATGACATCATAATTTGGATATATATATATATATATATATATATATATATATGTGTGTGTAATAAAATAATTTAAATGATTAAATAACAGTTTATTTTACTCTGAATTTACAATAAACATGGTGCGGTACTTTCACTCCTTAAAGATGGAGGGCTATATGGTGTTTTGGGCACAGATTTGATTGGGAGAATACACACATGCTGTAAAGTGCAGAATGAATGGGACCGGCCCCACTATTATGCACCTACAGCATGCGTGTATCCTCCCCCAAAAATATGCCCCCCAAAACATCATACAGCCTACAGTGATTGCGCTGAGCCAAAAAAAAAGTTGGGGTCCTACCGGTCTTTTTCTGGGTCCCATCGGAATGAAGGTTCGTATTACTCTTAATCTTGTTTGGACACTACAAAAGTGTTGCAAGGTGGGGGGATGGGGTGACGATGCTGCTGGGCTGTGTAGCATGCAGGACACCCTGCACCAGAGGTGTAACTAGACATTTTGGTTCCCTTAGGCAGATAGTGAATTGATGTTCCACCCCCGAGATTGAGAAGCACAGGAAGTGCGCGCCAAAGGCGCGCTGCAAAATTTTAGGGGCGTGGCTTCATGGGGAAGGGGCGTGACCACATAATAGTGCCAATTCACATTATACCACACAGTAGTGCCGCTTATACACATTGCACCAGGTAGAACCTCCTATGCACACTGCGCCAGGTATAGCACTTTATACATATTGCGCCAGATAGAGCACGTTATACACTTTGCTCCAGGTACAGCATGTTATACACTTTGCTCCAGGTAGAGGACTTATAAAAATCGCACCAGGTAGAGCACGTTATACACATTGCACCAGGTAGAACAATTACACACATTGCAACAGGTAGAGCACTGTATACACATTGCACCAGTTAGAGCACGTTACACACAATGCACCAGGTAGAGCGCGTTATACACATTGCACCAGGTAGAGCGCGTTATACACAATATGCTAGGTAGAGCGCGTTATACACATTGCGCCAGGTAGAGCGCGTTATACACATTGCGCCAGGTAGAGCGCGTTATACACATTGCGCCAGGTAGAGCGCGTTATACACATTGCACCAGGTAGAACGCGCTATACGCATTGCACCCGGTAGAGCGCGTTATACACATTGCACCCGGTAGAGCGCGTTAAACACATTGCACCAGGTAGAGCACGTTACACACATTGCACCAGGTGACCACTTAGACACATTGTAGCCACCATCTCGGACACCCAGTTGTCGTCCCCAGACATAGTGATTGCGGGTGTCAGTGGAGGAGGTGTCTACAGTGATCGCGGGTGTCAGCGGGGGAGGGTGGTGTCCACAGTGATTGCGTGGGAAGGGGGTGTCCATAGTCATCACAGGTGTCAGTGGAGGGGGTGATCGTGGGTGTCAGCGAGGGGAGGGGGTGCCCACAGTCATCACAGGTGTCAGTGGAGGGGGTGATCGTGGGTGTCAGCAAGGGAAGGGGGTGCCCACAGTCATCACAGGTGTCAGTGGGGATACCGAGGGGAGGAGTGATGACTGATATGTAGTGCAGCAGCTCTGGTCCTCTTCCTGCTCTGGTGCTGCAGCGATGGCCACTGAGCCAGTGTGACAGATGTAGGAGCCCGCTCTAAACCCCCCACCCCACACATATAAAGCAACCAGCTCCACTATCCCCCCGCACAACACACAACAGTCACCGGCACTCACTCCCCCCCTTTCCCGCAGCACATACATGGGCACCAGCTCTCAGCCCTGACATCCCCTGCCGGAAGAGCATATATAGTCTCCGGCGCTCCCCGCCCACCCCCCCCCCTCCCCGCAGCACATTATCACCAGTGCTCCCCCCGCCGCACATACAATCACTAGTGCCCGTTCACCCCGCAGCACAATCAGTCACCAGCGCTCCCCCCACCAGCACATGCCTGCCAGCCTCACTGTGAGTCTTGCATACTGTTGCAGGGAGCCGCGCGATCAAGGCGGGACCCTGTGAACGAAGCCACTGCATGTGAGCAGGAGAGGAACAGTAAGGCTCCACCTCCTCTATTTAAATCCAGGATACAGCAATATCTCTGATTTGCTGCTGCGGAGCTCGTCCCCGGGGACCCTCCCATTTTTGAAAAGTGAGTCACCGGACTATAAAAGTGGGTAAAATACGCGCTATAGCGTGTTTTTGCGATCATTGAGCCTATACCGCATTATATTTATTGGGAATTAATAACTTTAAAACAAGACCCTTAACAATGTTCTAATTCCCAATAAATATGGTGCAGTACTTTAAGATGGAGGGCTATATGGTGTTTTGGGCACATATTTGATTGGGAAAATAGACACATGCTGTAAAGTGCAGAATGAATGGGCCCGGCCCCATTATTATGCACCTACAGCATGCGTGTATCCTCCCCCAAAAATCTGTCCCCAAAACACCATACAGCCTATACCGCACCATATTTATTGGGAATTATAAGATGCCTACAAATCTTCATACTGGGGCATGTCCTCCTCTGCCTTCGTCATAGCAGAGTATGTGGCTGAGGAGCAGGTGGGTGGGAGAGTAGGCTGTTGTTGGGTGGGAGGAATAGGATGGACGGAATAGGATAGGGGGGGTTATTCCGAGTTGTTCGCTCGTTGCCGATTTTTGCAACGGAGCGATTAAGGCAAAAATGCGCATGCGCATGGTACACATTGCTCATGCGCTAAGTATTTTAGCACAAAATTTAGTACATTTACTCACGTCCGAACAAAGAATTTCCATCGTTGAAGTGATCGTAGTGTGATTGACAGGAAGTGGGTGTTTCTGGGCGGAAACTGACCGTTTTCTGGGAGTGTGCGGAAAAACGCAGGCGTGCCAGGATAGAATGCGGGAGTGTCTGGGGAAACGGGGGAGTGGCTGGCCGAACGCAGGGCGTGTTTGTGACGTCAAACCAGGAACAAAACAGGCTGAGCTGATCGCAGTGTAGGAATAAGTCTGGAGCTACTCAGAAACTGCTAAGAATTATTTATTCGCAATTCTGCTACTCTTTCGTTCGCAGTTCTGCTAAGCTAAGATACACTCCCAGAGGGCGGCGGCCTAGCGTGTGCAATGCTGCTAAAAGCAGCTAGCGAGCGAACAACTCGGAATGACCCCCAGGGTTGGGTGGGAGGAGCAGTGAGAGGAAGGCGGTCGAACAGTACAACATTGTCATGGAGTTTCGCTTTTCGGGCCTTGTTAATCATCTTTAAATTTAAACGCTCAATCTGCTCGGCTTGCCCATGTGGCAGGTTGCGCATGGCAGAGGCCAAGAATTCCCGAAATCTTGTGTAGTGGTCGGGGGCTGGGCAAGTCTTGACTTGATCTCCTCAAAGATGACGTCTTCGCCCTCCTGGCCAGTGTGGGGGTTCTCTTCCGGGGGCGAGGCAGAGGAGATGGTGCTGCAGAGGTATCAGGGTTAGCTGGTGCTTCAGGATTCATATCTTGGGTCTGGGATTCCTCTGTATCCAGGAGACTGAGGTCTGGGGTGGTGGGAATCTCCACACTTCCCCTCTGTAGTAGATTTTAAAAAAAATACACTGTATAAATACATGTTTTAATTTTTTATTTCTATTTTTTTATAGCTCCCTGCAAGTACATCTGAATGGCAATATGAACAACAAAAACCAGGTTGCGCTTGACAATCGAAAAAATATGAAAATTTATTGTAATAAAAGTATTTACAACAATTCTCCCGGGAGTATAATAAAAACAATTCAATATGACATAATAATCTGCTCAAATAGAATACCCCTGAGCTTTGGTAATTAATTAATTAGAAGGTGCTTTCTATGCAAAGAGTGCCTAATGCTGTTTAATGCGGACTACCAATGATTAGAAAGGAATCGGTAACATTAATAGTGAACTAAAAAGTGAACTGCAGGTCTGTATACAGAAAAATAAAAATGAACTCACTTAATCCGTGGAAACAAAGTCCCAAAAAAAGGTCTTACATCTATAGCAGCACGTGACAGTTCCAATGATCTTTAAATGATGTGGAATCTTGAATAAGTAAATAAACAGTGTCCGAGTGATATAGAATGAGACTGTGCAAATACACAATTACCCACTCTGATGATGACAGCAGAGAGAGCCCGGAGTGATGTCTTCTCGGTCAGCCGCTATGCCACTGCATGGGGACGGGAGAGCAGGGTCTGCACTAAGCCGCCGGGCCAAGATGGAATGCAGCCCTAAACGCTGGCGGCTGATGCTGGTAATTCCCGGACGGCTAAGCTGTTACCCGTGTGGCCCGATGTCAGCGGGCTCTCACCAATAGCGGCACGACGGGACTCCCACGGGCAGCTCAGAAGGAGCCTCTCTGTTCTTCACCTGTGCAAAGGTGAGATGATGATGGAGTCACAGGGTGTCTGCAGTGTTTGTAAACTGCAGTCAAACACACTGGTAGTGATGCTGTGGTAACTGAAATTTCACACAGAGCTCCAGGTGGGCTTTGCTAAGGAGCACAGCTGCCGTAATGAGATGACTCCAATAGCCGGTGTCTAGCTGTGAGCTGAATTATGAGCAGCCTCCGTGGCCGTGCTTGTGCTGCAGCTTATCCTTAGTGATAGAATAGTCTCAGGGGTATACAGGAATGAGGGAGAATAACCTGTATCCTTAACGCGTTTCAACGCCAGCAGGGCGTCTTTTTCCAAAAGCCGTGGCAGAGGAGTTTGCCACCACCTGGCAATTCCCTAACTGTGGGGGAGCGATAGATGGCAAGCACGTCCACATCAACCCTCCTGCAAACAGTGGATCCCTTTATTATAATTATAAAGGGTATTTCAGCATCGTGCTGATGGCAGTGGTGAATGCCAACTATGAATTCATCTTCATTGACGTTGGCAAAAACGGACGTGCATCAGATGGTGGGTCGCTGAAGAATACCACCTTCTACGAGCGGCTCACCACAAAGACTCTGAACTTGCCATCTAGGGAGCAAACCAAGTACGGCCTCAATTTCGTTTTCGTGGCTGATGAGGCATTCGCACTCTGCAAGAACATTATGAAGCCATACCCCCAAAGGCACCTGACAAGGGAGAAGCGCATCTACAATTATAGGCTATCCCGGGCACGACGAATTGTAGAGAACACTTTTGGCATCCTGTCTAGCCGCTTCCGCATATTCCTAATGGCTATCAATTTGCAGGTGGAGAAGATGGATTGGGTGGTGACTGCGTGCTGTGTCCTGCATAACTATTTGCGCAGCAAAGCCACCCAGCATAGGACACTGCCCAGAGCAGCGCCAGGAGACCCAGACCCTGAACACCCAGAGGAGACTTCGCCATTTCCCTCTGTGGAACCACCTCCACTTCATTCTAGGGCGAGTCTATGGGCAAAACAGGTCAGGGACGAGTACCTGGCCTATTTTAATGGGGTGGGTGCAGTCGATTGGCAGGAGGACCACATTTAAGTGTACTGTGTTGGACTGATGATGGAACTTGCAAAAACTTTTAAAAACTTATTCAAAAAAATATACTTATAGATACAGACAAAGATAGTTCACCATCTTCAGGCTCTGGTGTGGCAGTCCGAGGGAGGGAGGTGAAACCTGTCCGGGTAGCCTTCTGGTCCAGGACAAACTCCAGCATGAGGTAGTACCAGAGCGAGGTAATGTAAACCTGGGAGGAACCTGCGCCAGATCTTTTGGACTGTTCCATTTTTTTGTGTTCTTTGAGGAACACTTACGCAGGTTCTGGATCTTTTTCTTTACCCAGTCCTTGTCAACACTGGACACAAAGGGCCTGCTGTACTCCACTAGCTCCTCCAAGGCCGCACTCCACCGGACTTTATCCGAATACCCCTTGGCTTTGATCCTCCACAGACATTCATGGCAACGGTACATTTCTAGTAGGCCGGTGATGAAGTCTATATCTTGATCCAGAGACATATCTATAATGAAAAAAAGTGGTGCACAAACGGTTATATATTTTGTATTTAAAAATGGTTTTACTTAAGGTATATGGTTAAATGTTATATGATTAAATAATGAAATGGTTAAATTTGATTAAGATATGGTCTTACATTTTTTTTTTCAATTTTCAAAATGGTTTTACTTAAGTTTAAAAATATACTTTCAAAATGTTTTGATATATGGTTCAATTTGGATAATATATGGTTTTAAAATAAAGTTATTTTTGGAAAATAGTTTCCTCATTACCCAAACATCAATGGTGCAGCATTGGGGTACAGTGGTGGTGAAAACATATGGCCATTAGGGGGTTAAAATGAGTTTAGGGACACAGAAACACAAGGTGCAGCATTGGGGTACAGTGGCGGTGAAAACACACGGCCATTAGGGGGTTAAAAACACATGGCCATTAGGGGGTTAAAATGACTTTGGGGACACAGAAACACAAGGTGCAGCATTGGGGTTCAGTAGCGGTGAAAACACATGGCCATTAGGGGGTTACAATGACTTTGGGGACATAGAAACAGAAGGTGCAGCATTGGGGTACAGTAGCAGTGAAAACACATGGCCATTAGGGGGTTACAATGACTTTGGGGACACAGAAACAGAAGGTTCAGCATTGGGGTACAGTGGCAGGGAAAACACATGGCCATTAGGGGGTTACAATGACTTTGGGGACACAGAAACAGAAGGTTCAGCATTGGGGTACAGTGGCAGGGAAAACACATGGCCATTAGGGGGTTACAATGACTTTGGGGACACAGAAACAGAAGGTTCAGCATTGGGGTACAGTGGCAGGGAAAACACATGGCCATTAGGGGGTTACAATGACTTTGGGGACACAGAAACAGAAGGTTCAGCATTGGGGTACAGTGGCAGGGAAAACACATGGCCATTAGGGGGTTACAATGACTTTGGGGACACAGAAACAGAAGGTTCAGCATTGGGGTACAGTGGCAGGGAAAACACATGGACATTAGGGGGTTACAATGACTTTGGGGACACAGATACAGAAGGTTCAGCATTGGGGTACAGTGGCGGGGAAAACACATGGACATTAGGGGGTTACAATGACTTTGGGGACACAGAAACAGAAGGTTCAGCATTGGGGTACAGTGGCAGGGAAACACATGGACATCAGGGGGTTACAATGACTTTGGGGACACAGAAACAGAAGGTTCAGCATTGGGGTACAGTGGCGGGGAAAACACATGGACATTAGGGGGTTTTAAAATGGCTTTGAGCCCACAGAAATGAATAAAATGTGAACAAAAGAATACATTGGTGGACAGTGTGCTAGGTGGACAGTGATATTGGTGGTCAGTGTGGATTAAATACATACTTGGGGCGTTGGAAATCCAATCAAATCGGATATATCTGTACAGCTCTCCTCCTGCTGCATCGCTGCTGCTGCTACTGCCGCTGATGGGAGTGTCCTGAGATGCCAGTCAAACATCCTACGATATATTGCATGCGATACATCGCAGGCACAAAAAAACCCCACAACTTTTTCCATACGATTCCATGCGATTACGATATATCACGAGTGCAGCACTAGCGACCTAGGGGATCCGACATGACACTCATGGGAACGCGCATCGTATCGTATCGGATGGAAAACACATATTATGTGACACTTTTCATCCGATATAGCGGTCCGAAAGGTCGAAATCGCAGGAAATCGGCCATTATCGTTTTAGTGTATGGGGCCCTTAAGGCTCCAAAGCATATTAATCCTTAAGGACCTTTTCGGTTATAATCCGCAACCTCCTCTTGGGCGGGATGTACTAAGTGACATCGCCTCCCATCATCATGATTCTAATCACATATGTACTTACATGTGCGATTAGCATTGTGAAGGACAGCTCTTCTGATAAGAGCTCTCCTTCGTGATCTCCGGCGGCTCCCTGCATTCTAGGTTTCGGCCCCGGGAGTCATTCTGCACATGCGCAGAGTGATGGGGGCAGCCGCGGGGCATGCTGGGATCCCTCACACTAGTGCTGCGGAGAGAAGCCCTGGCGATCCCCTCTGCGGCGATGACACGGTGACTGGGGCATAGTACATTAGGAAAATGCAGTAAACAAGGGTTTACCGCATTTTCCATTTAGTACATCCCACCCCTTCTAAGGACGTTGCCCTGGAGCCCCAGTGCTGTACAATCGCACAATGGTAAATCAGTTGCTCCAACATGTAAAATTACTCTAACAATTCCATCCTGTACCCAGAAAATTGCAACATTTCAAATAGTATTATGGTAACTTTTCTGTTTACTCCACCTATTGAACCAGTGTCATTGGAATATCATTTGAAAAAATTATATATATATATATATATACACTTGAACAACGATCAAACCCTTACTTCCACCCACCGAGATTTTATTTGTGATCTTATGCTTTTTATCCTCAGTCATAACTATTTTAAGTTTCTTAACCAGTTTTACCTACAATGCTGCGGCACAGCTATGGGGACGATTTTTGCCCCAAGCTTTGCCAATTTATTCATGGGATGTTGGGAAAAGACGCATGTTTACGGTTCTAAAGCTTTCAAGGAAAATGTGGTACTCTACAGACGATACATCGACGACATTTTAATTATTTGGAATGGCACAGTTGAATCTTTTAATGAGTTTTTAAATACGCTGGGAAACAATGATCTGAACTTGACCTTTACCTCAAATACCAACGACAAATCGGTCGAATATCTGGATTTGATTTTAACTGGTGAAAATGGAGGCATTACAACTAAGAACTACATCAAAGAGGTGGACATGAACAGTTATTTGCACTATCGAAGTAACCACCTGCAGAAGTGGAAGGATAACATTCCGGCATTACAGTTCTCGAGGATAAAGAGGAATTGCACGAATCCAAAGGACTGTGATGACCAACTGAAGGTCTACAGCAAGAGGTTCCAGGATAAAGAGTACCCGGGGCCCATTTTGGAGAAAGCCCTAGAAAATACAAGGAACGTGAATAGAGAAGACCTCCTGAAGTACAAACCAAGAGACGCCAAGAAAGATTCGGTCGCCTTCATTACCACCTATAACCAACACGAGAAGACCATCAGGAATTCGCTCAGGAATCACTGGAACATTCTTCTCATGGACCCAGTACTCAAAGACATCCTACCGTCTGAACCAGTCATCATCTTCAAGAAATCTAGAAACCTGAAGGACCATCTTGCACCCAGCCTATTGAAGGAGAAGTCCACCAAGAGCACCCTAATGCCTAAATGTGTGGGTTCCTTTAAATGTGGGAAATGTAATGTATGCAAATTCCTACATCCGAATCGGAAAACCTTTAGCGACATGGAGGACAAGAAACAATACACCATTAAGGAATTCATGAACTGTAATACCGTGTCCGTGATCTACTTACTGGAATGCTCTTGCAAAAAGAAGTACGTGGGCAAGACCAAAAGACCATTAAAAATGAGGATCCAGGAACACATAAGGAATATCAAGAATAAGGTGGAGAGCCATACTGTTTCTAGACATTTCACATCACAGCATCGAGCATGTGTGTCTGGGAGAGAGAGGAGGTGACCTCGCGAACAAACTCTCGAGAAGGGAGATGTACTGGATATTCCAGTTACAGACCTTGCAACCCACGGGTCTGAACGAGAGCTATGAAATCGCACCCTTCCTATGAGGTGCTGTATCTTCCATTACTCCCTCTTCCTCGGTTGCCACATTTGTCTTTTGCACATTCCTCCCCCCACCCCCCCCCCCCCACCCCCCTTGGGCGTCCATGTCACACTATATTAAAGTATTTAACTCATCAGGGCTCGTGTGTTAATTTGCGATCGGGTTCCTGGTAATAAGATGTTTACCTTTCATGTACAGTCAAACCACACTGGTACGCCCAATCTCGTCCGATCTTGGAAGCTAAGCAGTGTCTGGGCCTGATCAGTACCAGGGAGGGGGACTGCCTGGGAAGATCAGGTACTGTAAGGACTGACAAATAACGTCGAGCTAACCAGTGATCTATCCAATACCACATGCTAATAACCAGGTTGACACCTTTACGACTCACCTTATAGATTATAACACTATGAATTCTCTGAGCTTACATCCCAGCATCACCCACATACTGTTTATATATATTATTCGCTTGGTTCTTTTTTTCCCACCCCTTTTGTTTTCCTCACCATGGGGTTGTAATTTTTGCAACCATCTCTCTTCCTTTATTTCCAATCAATGGCACTTGAAATTCCTGATATCACCTATGTATGGTTTTAAATAGGATGTCACTTTCCATACACTAAGCTAACGCTATGTGTGTGTCACTTTAATGTATACTTATTTACTCTATTAAATTTATTTTATATTGGGCTAGCATTATTCCCTCCCATATTAGTTACTGGATACCAGCATGGTTTATCTGTAACAAAGAAACCAGTGCATAGCTTTTACCATATCTTTTCTGTTGTTTTTTTTTTTTTTTTTTTTTTCATGGATCCGTCGTCATGGATACCGATGAATTATGACTCTGGGTCTCCAAGGACTCCTTAAAGATGGCCACCGCTTTTCCTGTATTCCCTATGGAGATTCTCACCAACAACATGGCCGCCGCAGCACTTACTAAGAGGGACATATACAGCATGGAGACCTGGAGATAGACTAATACTAACTGGAGAGACTGCGGGCACATGCGCAGTGAACGACTAGCGCCGCCGGCGCATGCGCACTAACGAAACCGGAAGTGGGGCGGAAATACCGGAGACACGTGACGCGTCTCCTCCGTCACCGGAAGTGTGGCGGAAGTGCCGCAAATTAATACATTTTTACAGTTTTGGACCTTCCTATTGTTATTTCAGTCCTAAAACCACTCGTTTTTTATGCATACATCCTTATGGTGTCCTCTCTAGCCTTAGGCTATGTCCCAACTAAGTGTCCTTGATGTTCTGTATGTTACACATTTTCTATTACATCACATGATCGATTATGACATCACCAACCCTGAGCCAGTCCACCAGGGGTATAAATAGGCATGTTATTTCATTCTGTCCTTACCCTTTGAAGAAGTCAGTTGTGACGAAATGCATTGGGCTCCCTGTGGTGACTCCCTTGCCTATTTTTAAAAGCGAAGTCAGAATTCCTTACCTTTTACAAAGACCTTTTATGTTTATATGCTTTTATCAATATTTTGAAGTACGTTTTATGTTGTGATCCGCTTTTATATGATATTAAAGCTTGTTTGTATTATTATATATTTTTTGGCTTTTAAATCTATTTTAAACTATTGCATTTTAAACAACACAAGTCGCCGGTACCCTTATCCCCCCATTTTTATACTTTTCCCAGCAGTACTGTACCAGGATTGCACTCTTAAGGGTTGGCAGACACCTTTTAACAAGGTTACGTGTGTTTTTTAGCAATTTTATTTTTCATGTTTTACTGAGAACCTACCTCACAAGTGGCGCTGTGTCATTCCTTTTTACACACACACATTATATATATATATATATATATATATATATATATATATATATATATATATATATATGTGAACACACACACATATATATATATATATGTGGTAATTCAGTGCACTCTTCTACTATGTGAGGTTTGCTAGCAATATACTTGAATACCGTAGCATAATATTTTTCTTCGGATACCGAGTGTTAAAGCTGGGTACACACTGGCAGATAAGCCCCATACACACTGGGCGACAACACATTACGATATGAACTATAACAATCTGTTTTGCAAGATCTATCTTTCATATTGTCCAGTGTGTATGGATGAACGATGTGCGCACCCGCCGGTCGTTCTCGTTCATCCATGATCAACTGAACATGCAGCTCAATGTTAACTATATGGTTGAGCTGCATGTTCGGGGAGTGCGGTGGATGACGTCACTGAACAATATTGTACATAGATATCGCCCAGTGTGTATGCACTGCCAATCTTCCCTAATCAGTAATATATTGCTGATTGCTAATTAGGGGAGGTCGCCCAGTGTGTACCCGATCTGCAGATATATCTGTCAATGGTGGTTGTTCATACACACAGAAATATGCACCAATATATCTTAAAGGCCCCGTACACACTGGGAGTAGTAATAGTAGTTATGCGCAGGGAGCAGGGTGGGAGCAGTAGCGTGGAGCAGGTGGCAGGATTGGAGTAGTAGTAGTGCAGAGCAGGAAGGAAGTAGTAGTGCAAGGCAGGGGCAGGAAGGTAGTAGTAGTGCAGAGCAGGGAGCAGAAAGGGAGTAGTAGTGCAATACAGGGAGCAGGAAGGAAGTAGTAGTGCAAGACAGGGAGCAGGAAGGAAGTAGTAGTGCAAGACAGGGAGCAGGAAGGAAGTAGTAGTGCAAGACAGGGAGCAGGAAGGAAGTAGTAGTGCAAGACAGGGAGCAGGAAGGGAGTAGTAGTAGTGCAGAGCAGGGAGCAGGAATGAAGTGGTAGTAGTGCAGAGCAGGGAGCAGGAAGGGAGTAGTAGTAGTGCAGAGCATGGAGCAGGAAGGGAGTAGTAGTAGTGCAGAGCAGGGAGCAGGAAGGGAGTAGTAGTGCAAGACAGGGAGCAGGAAGGGAATAGTAGTGCAAGACAGGGAGCAGGAAGGGAATAGTAGTGCAAGACAGGGAGCAGGAAGGGAGTAGTAGTGCAAGACAGGGAGCAGGAAGGGAGTAGTGCAGAGTAGGATGGGAGTAGTAATGGGAAGCAGGGGGTAGGATGGGAGTGAAGTAGACTCAACAGTAAGAAATCAGAGTAAGTTGTTGAAGAATCACTTCTGCTCCAGGGTCACTTCCTCTCTGCAGCTCCTGGCCACCATTCCTCTCTCTGCAGACAGTGCTGACACTATACGGTTTTGCGTGCCTGCCTCCCTCATTACTGTTCCACTGACCCCACTAATCCAGCTCTGTCCTTCCTTCACTGAGCGGCGCACTCATTCTGTGAGTGCTATTAGGACCGTCCCATTCTGATCATGCAGCCCGGCACAGCCGATCACAATGCTGCAGTGTCAGATTGGGGGCATGAAGGGCCCATTGGGTGAATGCAGTTGTTTAGTTGCAGTGAATGCCTATATTTATGGATTTAGCTGGCCTCCAGAGTGGGTGTGGCCAGCCACCTCATTGATGTGCCTAACATGACCCTCTCCAGGAGGGACAGAATTCTCTGCTTCTGGACTTTTCTGTTCATTTATGATTGCCATCACCTGTTTTGAACAGATGAATGGATAAGAAAGGCGTTACAGCACAGGTGATGGCAACTGTAAATTAAGAGGGAAGTCCAGGAGCAGAGCATTCTGTCCCTCCTGGAGAGGGTCATGTTGGGAGGTATGTTATAGAGTGCATGGGCTGGGCCCCTTGATAAATATATATAGCAAATACTGCTAGTGCATGCATGATAATGTACCAGATTAATAACAGCAATGCACTGCAGAGACTATACCATCGTCCGCTGCAGTATAATGTAACATACTGCATGTATAATATGTAATTCAAGTGCAGTCTGGAAGCTAATCCCCAGAAGAGGAGGTGAGCCCCCAGGCAGTGAGGTCAACTCAGAGTTTCCCTTGTACCCCTGTGGGCCAGTCCAACCCTGCTGCTCCTTGTCAGCCCCAAGTCTCACTAAAGGGTCCTACACATTTAACGATCCGCCACCGAGCTGCCCGACGGCAGATACGGCCGACGGGCGACCCGGCGGCGGGGGGGCAGTGACGGGGGGAGTGAAGTTTCTTCACTCCCCCCGTCACACGGCTCCATAGAAGTGCAGGCAAATATGAACGAGATCGTCCATATTGGCCTGCATGCACAGCCGGCGGGGCACCAGCGATGAACGAGCACGGGGCCGCGCATCGTTCATCGCTGGAGCCTCCACACTCAAAGATATGAACGGTATCTCGTTCATTAATGATCGAGATCGTTGATATCTTTGAGAATTATCACCCAGTGTGTAGGGCCTATTACACACTCACAGTATGACCGACATGATCTGACAGGAGTCAGGGAACTGCTACTTCAGTAAAAACAGACAATTGTGCATTCTCAGTTATACAACTCACACCTAGGGGACTTAAACCCAAGTTTACTAAAACAGTACTTTAAACTGGTGCTTAAAGCTTGGTCCTCAGGACCCCCACCAGTTCACGCTTTCCGGGTCGCTGATACATCTTTAAAATGTCACATGTGGTAATAATACACCTGTGCCGTGCTTGGTATTCTGGAGATGTGAACGGTTGAGGCTCCTGGGGACCAGGGTTGAGAAACACTTATAAATCTACACAGGCGTTTAGAGATGTCCACCAAAATCTAGTTAGTGAGATCTCTTCTGAAGAAGACATGGAACCAGTAATAAAAAAAACATACAAAAGGTAAAACTTTTCAGAAGTCCTCCTAACACTGTGAGTGCACAGTGCAGGTAGGGTGATGCCAGGCGCTGCCACCTCCACACATACGAAGACGCTGCTGTATCCACACTCTGCAGAGCCAGCACTGGGAGCAGCACAGCACTTACCAGCTAGAGAGGTGATGGGCAAGAGTGGGCGGCCAGAGCCCCCGCTGTCACTCTCACTGCGGAGACACACACATTTCCGCATCCTCCTCTTTCACAATCCTAGAAACTCCAGCGTAGCTGCTGCGGCGCCGGTATCAGCCAGCAGGTGGCGCCTCTGAGCTCAGCGTCCTGTGTGAGGAGGCACGGCGCCCCAACCGCTGCACACTAGATCAGAGTCGGTGACTTGTACCCTACTCTACAGACTATTACTACAGCTAAATAATCGCCCCCTGCAAAACAGTTCTACTACAGTAGCTATCGGGACTGCGCCTTTAAGGGGCTGCACGAATGCGTATGACGCGGTGTGGTAGGCCCAGCAATCGGAATGCTCTGAGCCCTGCAGACAGGAAGCAGCTAGTAAGTAGCGTATACTACCGGCGGGGATCATTCGTACATCAGGTCAGACTGAGCCATGTGCTTGGAGCATGTGCTATGTTTACTGAATTTGTCCCGAAACACGGCTAGTGTAGTGTGTCCCTTCTGTAGCGCTACGAGTCTCAGCGTGCTGAAGTTAGCAGAGCATACTGTAAAATCATAGGCTTCCTTTCTCATTGTGACTGGTTACCATCACCTGTCCTGGGCTTGGTTTTCAGGTGTCATTGCTGCGCTGTCCTGGTCACTCATTACCTATGGAAAAAAAGATTTTGAATGTGTGCGTAGGCGCCCTTGTAACAAAGATGAAAGATTAGCATAGAGAAAAATATAATAGATAAAATCACAATTTTTATTGACACAATATTGGCATAAAAACATACACAAAGTCACCAATAAATAGAGATATTGCACTAGTCCCAAAAAGATTTCTCACCCTCTATATAGATTTGCGGTGGGCAGATGGCTTTCTCAGCAAAAAGCAATCAGTTCCCAGTGTGGTTTAGATGGCACCACCGCAAAAGGCTTTTATCTGTAGAAGGCTGAGTAGGGAATCCAGCAGTGCATTCACAAAAGGGTATCCATATCGTCCAAACCGATATGGATACCCTTTTGTGAATGCACTGCTGGATTCCCTACTCAGCCTTCTACAGATAAAAGCCTTTTGCGGTGGTGCCATCTAAACCACACTGGGAACTGATTGCTTTTTGCTGAGAAAGCCATCTGCCCACCGCAAAACTATATAGAGGGTGAGAAATCTTTTTGGGAATAGTGCAATATCTCTATTTATTGGTGACTTTGTGTATGTTTTTATGCCAATATGTTGTCAATAAAAATTGTGATTTTATCTATTATATTTTTCTCTATGCTAATCTTTCATCTTTGTTACAAGGGCGCCTACGCACACATTCAAAATCTTTTTTTCTGTTGTCTACTTAGGGACGTGGTGTTCCCTTTTTTTGTGTGACGGCTGCCCAGTGTAACATTAATTGCGCACTTTGGATTTATCTTTCTATTTTGGATTCACTCATTACCTATGCACACACTTCTTTTTCTGTGCAGAGTATACTGCATTGTTGTGTTGTAGGTAGTGCTTATGGGCCGGGTTCAATTAGATGCTGTAATGTACTGTGCTGGGAAAAGATGCTGTAATGTACTGTGCTGGGAAAAGGTGGTAGCAAGTGTTGTGCAATGCACACGGGCCCCCAGGTTCAGGGGGAGGCCGCACACCTTGTACCCATTTTTTGATTACTTACCCCTCCGGAGCTCTGCTGCAGCAACGCTGCACAAGTCACCGGGACAATGGCATGGTTTTTTTCCCAGTGTTTTTATGCATGTGCAGTAGGAAAACCACTGGAAAAATAGCCACCGTGTCCTGCAGATTAGTTTCTGGCACAGCACTAGGGTCTCCTAGTGACCCTAGTAGAGGAGAGAACCGACTCCAGCAAGCCGGGTTCTGGCATCTGCATAATGGATCTGACAGGCATTGGGACCTGCATAAGTGGAGGCTTGACTGAACATGCTCAAAACCCTGGGTTCTATGGACTGCATCGGCTGCAGCTGGATTGGGCTGACGTTCTGTCAGTGAGTGAGTTGCTCTCCGCTAATCGCAGCACAGTCTGGCAGTACCGGAGGGAGGAAACACCTCCCAAAAGGACTGCCTGTCCTGTGGGTGACTGGGAGGTAGGACTTCCAATAGGAAGTCCCTGCCAGTCACAGTGAATCCAATGAAACAGTGCAGTCACACAGACTGCAGCTGACTCCGCTGAGATCACTGAAGTGGTGGATTTTACTGCAGCCCATAGGTAAAATCCACCACTGGTTCTAACTCCTAAACTGGGTACACACCTATTCGATTCCAGGCAAAACGTTCCTGATGGTCTGAGCAGTATGCATCCAGGCGTGATACCCTGTAAGGGCGGGTGGGCGGCAGCTACCTCATTGGGATCGGGAGGTCGGTTGTGCAGCACATGATATGTGACCTCCCGATTCCAACCATTGCAGGAGCGTTATAAGCTATACAATCATCAGCCATTCATCCGATATCGGGGGAATGGGACCATTATATAGGTGTGTACCCAGCTTTATGAAATCACAGTCTCTGAAATGATAGCTAGAATCTGAGTAGTTAATTTCGGGACTACTTCACTTTATCTCTCTTCAAGGGATCAGTATGATATCCCGGCTGTCGGGATCCCGGTGGTCAGGAGACCGACGCCAGGATATGATAGCTGGAATGCAGGCAGCGAGCACAACGTGTCCCCTCATGGGCTCACTGTGCTCGCCACGCAGCGGTTATATTCCCCTTTGGGTGGTGGCGTGGACCACCACCCGAATGGGGATTTCGGCCGCCGGTGTTTCACCGGGTGTCGGGATTCCGGGGTCAGTCTCCTGAGCACCAGGATCGCGACAACCAGCAAATTGAATGCCTCCCCTTTTCTAGGCTTGATACATTTTCCCTTAAGTCTGAAACATATTTACTATTTTATCACATAAAGATTGATTAATGTAGGCAACACACTGCGATTATGGGTAATATTATTAAAAATGTGGGATGTGATATATATTGCCATAATGTTTGTGGCTTGATGGTTATTGATTAGATAATTCCCTGGATTTTTCAGTGTATCCTATAGTAATAAAATAATGAGATATTGCTTTCAGGGTTATGTCTAGCAATATGTACAATGGGGGTCATTCTGAGTTGATCACTAGCTGCCGTAGCGATCAGTGAAGAAAACAGCTAATCTGCGCATGCGCCGCAGTGTACACGCGCGTTGTATGGGTATAAAGTCCATTGTGGTTTTGCACTGGTTCTAGCGACTATTCCAATCGCACAGTCGGCCGCAAGGTGATTGACAGAAAAAGGGCGATTCTGGGTGTCAACTCACCGTTTTCAGGGAGTGCTTAGAAAAACGCAGGTGTGTCGGGTGAAAATGCAGGCGTGGCTGGGCGTTCGCTGGGCGGGTGTGTGACATCAAAAGCCGTCCCTCCGTCGTTGGAATCAACGCACAAGATAAGTAACTACAGGGCTGGTCTTGTTTTGAACAAAAAGGTTTTGCTGGTGCTTTGCTGCACAGGCGTTCGCACTTCTGCAAAGCGAAAATACACTCCCCGGTTGGTGGCGACAATGCATCTGCACGGCTGTTAAAAACTGCTAGCAAGCGATCAACTCGGAATGACCCCCAGTATGCAGAGATTTGGGGGTCTATTCAATTGCGGTCGAATTGCCGCAATTGTCCAAAAACGGGGCATTTTCGACACAAAAAACCTGTCGAATTGGATTCGACAATTCAATACAGTACTTTTCGACAAAAAACCTGCCGTTTCATTTTCGACTTTTTTCAATTTGACATTTTTTCAATTTGACATTTTTTCAATTTGATATGCCTGCAATGTTAAAAATGCGGCTTTTCGACAAAAGTATATCCAATTGAAGAATGTCGATTCGACAACAGTGCTTTTCGACAGTCATTTAGTCAATTTCATTCCGCCACATTTTTCTGTCGTGATCTAATAAAAATTTTTAAAAACATGTTTTTTTTGGTGCTTTTTTGATTGCTAATAGCATATCTATTTATATTTGAAGGGATTATCTACTTGGTTTGTCTATTTATGAGCCACAAGTATTATTTAATACATTTTTTAAAAGAATATTATTATTTCTCTAATGTCCTAGTGGATTCTGGGGACTCCGTAAGGACCATGGGGAATAGACGGGCTCCGCAGGAGACATGGGCACTTTAAGAAAGAATTTAGGATCTGGTGTGCTCTGGCTCCTTCCTCTATGTCCCTCCTCCAGACCTCAGTTTGAATCTGTGCCCGGACGAGCTGGGTGCTGTTCAGTGAGCTCTCCTGAGCTTGCTGTAAGAAAGTATTTTGTTAGGTTTTTTTATTTTCAGGGAGCTCTGCTGGTAGGAAACAGAGCGGGAGCAAATGAATGTGGTGTCTGCGCCGACACCTGATTGGATGGATATGTGGAAGGTTTTAAATGATAATGTTAATTCCTTGCATAAAAGGTTGGATAAAGCTGAAACCTTAGGACAGTCATGGTCTCAGCCCGTGCCTGATCCTATGTTGCAGAGGCCGTCAGGGTCTCAGAAGCGCCCACTATCCCAAATTGTTGACACAGATACCGACATGGATTCTGACTCCAGTGTCGATTACGATGATGCAAAATTACAGCCTAAATTGGCTAAATCCATCCGTTATATGATTATAGCAATTAAGGATGTGTTGCACATCACAGAGGAAACCCCAGTCCCAGACAAGAGGGTTCATATGTATGGGGAAAAAAGGCAGGTGGTGACCTTCCCCCCTTCACACGAGCTAAATGAGTTATGTGAAAAGGCTTGGGAATCTCCAGATAAAAAACTGCAGATTTCCAAACGGATGCTTTTGGCGTATCCTTTCCCGCCAACGGACAGGTTACGCTGGGAATCCTCCCCTAGGGTGGACAAAGCTTTAACACGCTTATCCAAGAGGGTATCCCTACCGTCACAGGATATGGCCACCCTAAAAGATGCTGCGGATAGAAAGCAAGAGGGTACCCTGAAGTCCATTTATACACATTCAGGTACCTTACTAAGGCCGGCAATTGCGTCGGCCTGGGTGTGTAGTGCTGTAGCAGCATGGACGGATACCTTATCTGAGGAACTGGATACCTTAGACAAGGATACTATATTAATGACCCTGGGGCATATAAAAGACGCTGTCCTATATATGAGAGATGCTCAAAGAGACATTAGCCTACTGGGGTCTAGAATAAATGCTATGTCGATTTCTGTCAGAAGGGTCCTGTGGACTCGGCAATGGACAGGTGATGCCGACTCAAAAAGGCACATGGAGGTTTTACCTTACAAGGGTGAGGAATTGTTTGGGGAGGGTCTCTCGGACCTGGTCTCCACAGCTACTGCTGGAAAGTCCACATTTTTTGCCATGTTTCCTCACAACCTAAGAAAGCACCGTATTGCCAAATGCAGTCCTTTCGATCACAAAAAGACAAGAAAGTCCGAGGTGCGTCCTTTCTTGCCAGAGGCAGGGGCAGAGGAAGGAAGCTGCACAACACAGCTAGTTCCCAGGAACAGAAGTCCTCCCCGGCTTCCACTAAATCCACTGCATGACGCTGGGGCTCCACAGGCGGAGCCAGGCCCGGTGGGGGCGCGTCTCCGAAATTTCAGCCACAAGTGGGGTCACTCCCAGTTTGATCCCTGGGCAATAGAGATTGTGTCTCAGGGATACAAGGTGGAATTCGAAGAGATGCCCCCTCACCGATACCTCAAATCGGCCCTGCCAGCTTCCCCCTTAGAGAGGGAAATAGTGTTAACTGCAATTCACAAATTGTATCTTCAACAGGTGGTGGTCAAGTTTCCCCTCCTTCAACAAGGAAAGGGTTATTATTCGACCATGTTTGTGGTACCGAAACCGGACGGTTCGGTCAGACCCATTTTGAATTTAAAATCCCTGAACATATACTTGAACAGGTTGAAGTTCAAGATGGAGTCGCTCAGAGTGGTCATCACAAGCCTGGAAGGGGGGGATTTTATGGTGTCTCTGGACATAAAGGATGCATACCTTCATGTCCCCATTTATCCACCTCATCAGGCATGCCTCAGATTTGTGGTACAGGATTGTCATTACCAATTTCAGACGTTGCCGTTTGGTCTCTCCACGGCGCCGAGAATATTTACCAAGGTAATGGCGGAGATGATGGTACTCCTGCGGAAGCAAGGGGTCACAATTATCCCATACTTGGACGATCTCCTCATAAAGGCGAGGTCAAGAGAGCAGTTGCTGATCAGCGTAGCACGCTCTCTGGAAGTGTTACGACAACACGGCTGGATTCTAAATATTCCAAAGTTGCAGTTGATTCCTACGACTCGTCTGCCTTTCCTGGGCATGATTCTGGACACAGACCAGAAGAGGGTTTATCTCCTGATGGAGAAGGCTCAGGAACTCCTGACACTGGTCAGAGACCTATTGAAACCAAAACAGGTGTCGGTGCATCACTGCACGCGAGTCCTGGGAAAGATGGTGGCATCATATGAGGCCATTCCCTTCGGCAGGTTCCATGCAAGGACCTTTCAATAAGATCTACTGGACAAATGGTCCGGATCACATCTTCAGATGGATCGGTTAATCACCCTATCCTCCAGGGCCAGGGTGTCTCTCCTGTGGTGGCTGCAGAGTGCTCACCTCCTCGAGGGCTGCAGATTCGGCATTCAGGACTGGGTTGGTGACCACGGATGCAAGCCTCCGAGGGTGGGGGGCAGTCACACAGGAAAGAAATTTCCAAGGTCTGTGGTCAAGTCAGGAGACTTGCCTCCACATCAACATCCTGGAACTAAGGGCCATATACAACGCCCTACGCCAAGCGGAGTCCCTACTTCGCGACCAACCGGTTCTGATTCAGTCAGACAACATCACCGCAGTGGCTCATGTAAACCGCCAAGGCGGCACAAGGAGCAGGGTGGCGATGGTAGAAGCCACCAGAATTCTTCGCTCGGCGGAGAATCACGTAAGCGCACTGTCAGCAGTGTTCATTCCGGGAGTGGACAACTGGGAAGCGGACTTCCTCAGCAGGCACGACCTCCACCCGGGAGAATGGGGACTTCATCAAGAAGTCTTCACGCAGGTTGCAAGTCGGTGGGAACTGCCACAGGTGGACATGATGGCATCCCGCCTCAACAAAAAGCTACAGAAGTATTGCGCCAGGTCAAGAGACCCTCAGGCGATAGCTGTGGACGCACTGGTGACGCCGTGGGTGTTCCAGTCGGTCTATGTATTTCCTCCTCTTCCTCTCATACCCAAGGTGCTGAGAATCATAAGAAAAAGAGGAGTGAGAACAATACTCATTGTTCCGGATTGGCCAAGAAGGACTTGGTATCCAGATCTGCAAGAAATGCTCACAGAGGACCCGTGGCCTCTGCCTCTAAGACAGGACTTGTTGCAACAGGGGCCCTGTCTGTTCCAAGACTTACCGCGGCATGGCGATTGAACGCCGGATCCTAGCAGAAAAAGGCATTCCGGATGAGGTCATTCCTACGCTGATAAAGGCTAGGAAGGATGTGACGGCTCAACATTATCACCGTATATGGCGAAAATATGTTGCTAGGTGTGAGGCCTGGAATGCCCCTACGGAGGAATTCCAGCTGGGCCATTTCCTTCACTTCCTAAAGTCGGGAGTGACTTTGGGCCTAAAATTGGGTTCCATTAAGGTCCAGATTTCGGCCCTATCCATTTTCTTTCAAAAAGAACTGGCTTCTCTGCCTGAAGTTCAGATGTTTGTAAAGGGAGTGCTGCATATTCAGCCCCCTTTTGTGCCTCCAGTGACACCTTGGGATCTTAACGTGGTGTTGAGTTTCCTGAAATCACACTGGTTTGAACCACTCAAGTCGGTGGAATTGAAATATCTCACGTGGAAGGTGGTCATGCTATTAGCCTTGGCTTTGGCTAGGCGGGTGTCAGAATTGGCGGCTTTGTCACATAAAAGCCCTTATCTGGTTTTCTATGCGGATAGAGCAGAATTGCGGACCCGCCCACAATTTCTGTTAAAAGTGGTTTCGTCCTTTCATATGAACCTACCTATTGTGGTGCCTGTGGCTTCTACTGACTTGGAGGATTCCGAGTTACTGGATGTGGTCAGGGCTTTGAAGGTTTATGTAGCCAGAACGGCTAGGGTCAGGATAACAGAATCTTTGTTTATCCTGTATGCTTCCAACAAGCTTGGGGCACCTGTTTCAAAGCAGACTATTGCTCGCTGGATCTGTAATACGATTCAGCAGGCTCATTCTGCGGCTGGATTGCCGCTGCCAAGATCAGTTAAGGCCCATTCCACTAGGAAGGTGGGCTCTTCTTGGGCGGCTGCCCGAGGGGTCTCGCCATTACAGCTGTGCCGAGCGGCTACTTGGTCAGGTTCAAACACTTTTTCAAAGTTCTACAAGTTTGATACCCTGGCTGAGGAGGACCTTGTGTTTGCTCAATCGGTGCTGCAGAGTCATCCGCACTCTCCCGCCCGTTTGGGAGCTTTGGTATAATACCCATGGTCCTTTCTCGTAGTCCGTAGTGGATGCTGGGCGCCTGACCCAAGTGCGGACTTCTTCTGCAATGCTTGTATATAGTTATTGCTTAAATAAGGGTTATGTTATAGTTGCATCAGGGTTGATCTGATGCTTTGTTGTTGTTCATACTGTTAACTGGGTAAGTTTATCACAAGTTATACGGTGTGATTGGTGTGGCTGGTATGAGTCTTGCCCTGGATTTCCAAAATCCTTTCCTTGTACTGTCAGCTCTTCCGGGCACAGTTTCTCTAACTGAAGTCTGGAGGAGGGACATAGAGGGAGGAGCCAGAGCACACCAGAATCTAAATTCTTTCTTAAAGTGCCCATGTCTCCTGCGGAGCCCGTCTATTCGTCATGGTCCTTACGGAGTCCCCAGCATCCACTACGGACTACGAGAAATAGATTTACCGGTAAGTAAAATCTTTTCTTTTTTTTTTACTGACTACAAAAATCTGATGAGATCAGTGCATGTTTTTCATTTGGAAGGAGTGACCCACTTAACCTCGCGGTCTACCGCAGACCGCTAAGTTCCCACCATTGGATACAATGGAGCGCCTATGCGCTACATTGTATCTCCAGTGCGCCGCCTGACTGACAGTTCAGGCGCGCACAGCCAATCAGGAGAGTGCCATGATGTGGTGCTCCCTGATTGGCTGAAGGGACCCTCTTTGACAGCAGTCACGGGGGCCCCGCCAGTCGGGGAAAGGGGTTTCAGTGCGTGGTCCGGGTTTTTCGTTTTTTTATTTTGCAAAGTACGTGGATTACAAACAAGAGGACAGATCTACACTGGATTGTTGTGAGTATAATTTTATTTACAGGTACCCCTGGATTCTACTGGAGAAGAGGACCGACTGCTTCGTATCAACATAGGTAAGTATGTATGTATGTATGTTGGTGTGCATGTATGTAATAAAGTTGTACTATCACGGTGTGTGTGTATTGTTTTTATTTGAGTATTTTTTTGTAGTAGAACTACAGGTACCAGCGGGCCCGTTCCCCCCCCCCCCCCCCCCCCCCCCCCCGCATGCTGGTACTTGTGGCTCTCCAAGCACCAGCTTGCGCGGGAGCTTGCTGGGACTTGTAGTTCTGCTACAAAAAACAATATTCTTTTTTTTACACAAGGCTATCAGCCCCCCATCCGCCACCCTTGGATGGGGGGGGGGACAGCCTCGGGCTTCACCCCTGGCCCTTGGGTGGTTGGAGGGGGGGGGGACCCCTTGATTTAAGGGGTCCCCACTCCTCCAGGGTACCCCGGCCAGGGGTGACTAGTTGGGGATTTAATGGCACGGCCGCAGAGACCGGTATAAAAGTGTCCCCCCGGCTGTGGCATTATCTCTCTGGCTAGTGGAGCCCGGTGCTGGTGTTAAAAATACGGGGGACCCCTACATCTTTTGTCCCCGTATTTTTTGCATCGGGACCAGGCGCAGAGCATGGTAATGGTTGTTAAAATACGGCTGAACCCCTGTCATTCCCCCCCCCCCCCCCCCCGTATTTTTACGACCAGGACCGGCTCAAAGAGCCCGAGGCTGGTTATGCTTATGAGGGGGGACCCCACGCAATTTTTTTCAGCTTTTTAACAATACTTTTGTGATGTCCATGAAGTCGAATCCAGGCCGCCCACTATTCGTCAATTGGTCCGTTTTTCGACAGTGGGACTATGGAATCCATTATTTATTGAATATGTCGAATTCTGGTCCCGGGTGGAGGGTTTCGCCTGTCTAATTGTGTCGAATCCAAAAACAATCGAATTCACGCCGGAATTCGACTGCAATTGAATATACCGCTTGATGTGTATTTTAGTGAGAACTGTAGCACGTTTACAAATAAAGTGTGGGATGTAGTGCAGTTAGAATTTGTTTCATTCTGAATAAATGAAATGACACTTTCCCATAATGTTTTCCTAAATACGCTTTAATGTAATAACATAGACAGTTTGGGGGTTTATTTTTGTAATGAAATAATTTGCTGTAACAGTTTAGGAGAGTCAACTGTTACTTTGTTACATTCCCCACATTGTACTATGGGTTTTCGGGTAAGCAGTTAGCTTCTCGACAGACCTTATCCCGGCGGTGACATCGGGATCCCAAAGTAGGAGGCAATGCCGACGAGGAGATACCGCCGCTGCATTACCAACAGCCGGAATCCCCATTGTCCAGACAGCGGGACGCACTGGCTCCCTGCTGCGAAGGGGGGGGGGGGGCTCGGTTTAGGCAGAAGAAGGAGGGCTGTCAGAATTCTGATTGACAGGATGCCGCTGCCGGGTCTCTCCATAGGTTTTCCGTTTGTTGCTAGACGGGACCATTTCAAGGTTTCTCAGCATCCTCTTACTACCCCCTCCAACCAGGTCCTCACACTCTTGACTTTTTTCAACTAATAGTAACTGTCTTCTGAACTACAGGCAAGGCGGCAGTCTAGATGCATTGATGACTGATGTAGATTGGAATTTAGACTGCTGTAGAGACGAGTGTTTCAAAAATCCTCATCATTTGTGTGGTGCAATTATGCTGCTGACTCTGTTAGTGCCGGTACTGTTGCTTGAGGTTTAGTACAGGAACAATGTTTTAGGCAGGTACATTTGTAATTTACTCTTCACTGCATGCGTGGTTATGTTCTCTGACTGGATGCAACCATGCTGTCTACCTGCTGCCCCGCTCTCCCTGCAGTGATGTGGCGGTCTTTGGCCAGCAACATCACTGCCAAAATTGCCTCCTACTGTAGAATACCATGCAAACAGCACTTTGTGGGGGTGCTTGCTCCTTTAATGAAGATGTGAGGAGAGGTACTTAAAATGTTAAAAGCAGCCTCGGCCATGAAGTTTTCCTTGGACTGGTCACAAATCAACATGAATATCGGTAATCTTTTTTTCATGCAAAACCCACGCAAAAAAAAAAATATTTCAAAATACTTTGGGCCTCATCTTAAGAAAAAGTCATATCCCCATTAGCATTCACTTAGTTTACAGCTGTTTATGAGTGTCTATAGATCCACTTACACCATCACTTCCTATCCTCTGACATCTCCACCATTATCATGGGTGATTTCAATATTGCTATTGATTGTCCAAAATCTGCTGCGCACGCCTCCAAACTACTCTCTCTAACCTCCTCTCTTGGCCTCTCCCAATGGACTGACTCCTCTACTCATCAGGCGGACCACTGCCTCGATCTAGTATTCACCAGACTATGCTCCATCTCTGAGCTCACTAACACTCCTTTCCCCCTCTCAGATAACAACCTTATCACCTGCATGCTCTCCTCTGTTAATTCAAACCCTGTGTTGCTGAAGTCATCCAATCTTCCTCAAACCCGCAGAAATATTAACACAATTAATCTTCAAGAACTTCACTCCAACAACTGCTTTCACCTATTTCTGCATTCACCTCTCCTGAGATGGCTGTATCACACCTTAATGAGACTCTAGAACTAGCCCTTGATGAAATGGCTCCAGCTACCCATCACACTCCACGTAGGCCTAGATGTCAACCATGGCACTCCAAATTAACAAGACAACTACAAAAACTCACACGAAAACTTGAACGTCAGTGGCGTAAATCTCGGATTTCAAGTGACTTCCTCACATATAAGACTGTCTACCATTCTTATAAAAATGCCCTGGACACTGCCAAACAAACATATTTCCAAACTCTTATCTCTGCTCAAGCCTCTAACCCCAAACGACTCTTTAATACATTTAAATCACTTCTGAATCCTCCCACACCTACCCCACCCGCCACTATCAAGGCACAGGATCTTACTTCCTACTTCAAGGAGAAGATTGATAAGATCCGAGATGAAATGGTGTGCTCTTCGGCAGCCAGTGACCTGCTCCGTTCTTTACCTGAACCCTCTGGCACTCTTTCTTCATTTGATCCCACAAATGAAGATGAAGTATCATCACTCTTCTCATCCTGCTTCTCTACTACCTCTCCTCTTGATCCTTTACCCTCACAAATAAGTAAAGCTCTGTCTCTGGTGCTCATCCCTACCTTAACTAACATCTGTAATCTCTCTCTCTCTACTGGTATTTCTCTAACGTCCTAAGTGGATGCTGGGGACTCCGTAAGGACCATGGGGAATAGCGGCTCCGCAGGAGACTGGGCACATCTAAAGAAAGCTTTAGGACTAACTGGTGTGCACTGGCTCCTCCCCCTATGACCCTCCTCCAAGCCTCAGTTAGATTTCTGTGCCCGACGAGAAGGGTGCACACTAGGGGCTCTCCTGAGCTTCTTAGTGAAAGTTTTAGTTTAGGTTTTTTATTTTCAGTGAGACCTGCTGGCAACAGGCTCACTGCATCGAGGGACTAAGGGGAGAAGAAGCGAACTCACCTGCGTGCAGAGTGGATTGGGCTTCTTGGCTACTGGACATTAGCTCCAGAGGGACGATCACAGGCCCAGCCATGGATGGGTCCCGGAGCCGCGCCGCCGGCCCCCTTACAGATGCTGAAGCAAGAAGAGGTCCATAAATCGGCGGCAGAAGACTTTCCTGTCTTCATAAGGTAGCGCACAGCACTGCAGCTGTGCGCCATTGCTCTCAGCACACTTCACACTCCGGTCACTGAGGGTGCAGGGCGCTGGGGGGGGCGCCCTGAGACGCAATAAAACATGACAGAAATACCTTACATGGCAAAAAATACATCACATATAGCTCCTGGGCTATATGGATGCATTTAACCCCTGCCAGAATATACAAAAAACCGGGAGATAAGGCCGCCGTAAAGGGGGCGGAGCCTATCTCCTCAGCACACTGGCGCCATTTTCCCTCACAGCTCAGTTGGAGGGAAGCTCCCTGCTCTTCCCTGCAGTCACTACACTACAGAAAAAAGAGAGGGGGGCACTAATTAGGCGCAGTATTAAAACATACAACAGCTATAAGGGGAAAAACACTTATATAAGGTTATCCCTGTATATATATAGCGCTCTGGTGTGTGCTGGCATACTCTCCCTCTGTCTCCCCAAAGGGCTAGTGGGGTCCTGTCCTCTATCAGAGCATTCCCTGTGTGTGTGCTGTGTGTCGGTACGTTTGTGTCGACATGTATGAGGAGAAAAATGATGTGGAGACGGAGCAGAGTGTCTGTAACAGTGATGTCACCCCCTAGGGGGTCGACACCTGAGTGGATGTACTGTTGAAAATTACGTGACAGTGTCAGCTCTATATAAAAAAACAGTGGTTGACATAAGACAGCCGGCTACTCAGCTTGTGCCTGTCCAGACGTCTCATAGGCCGTCAGGGGCTCTAAAGCGGCCGTTACCTCAGATGGCAGATACAGACGCCGACACGGATACTGACTCCTGTGTCGACGGTGAAGAGACAACCGTGATTTCCAGTAGGGCCACACGTTACATGATTGAGACAATGGAAAATGTTTTTATACATTTCCGATAATACGAGTACCACCAAAAAGGGGTATTATGTTCGGTGAGGGAAAAACTACCTGTAGTTTTCCTGAATCTGAGAAATAAAATGAGGTGTGTGATGATGCGTGGGTTTCCCCCCGATAACAAATTTCTTAAAAAGTATTGGCTGCATACCCTTTCCCGCCAGAGGTTAGGGTGCGTTGGGAAACACCCCCTAGGGGGGATAAGGCGCTCACACGCTTGTAAGAACAAGGGCTCTACCCTCTCATGAGATGGCCGCCCTTAAGGATCCTGCTGATAGAAAGCAGGAGGGTATCCAAAAAGGTATTTACACACATACTGGTGTTATACTGCGACCAGCTATCGCCTCAGCCTGGAGGTGCAGTGCTGGGTTGGCATGGTCGGATTCCCTGACTGGAAATATTGATATCCTAGATAAGGATAGTATATTATTGCCTATAGAGCATTTAAAAGATGCATTTCTATATATGCATGATGCACAGCGGAATAATTGCCGACTGGCATCAAGTATAAGTGCGTTGTCCAAGTCTACCAGTAAAATGGTCAGGTGATGCGGATTCCAAACGGCATTTGGAAGTATTGCCTTTGAAAGGGGACATTTGGGGTCGGTCTTTTAGACCTGGTGGCCACGGCAACAGCTGGGAAATCCACGTTTGTACCCCAGGTCGCCTCTCAAAATAAGACGCCGTATTATCAGGCGCAGTCCTTTTTTGGCAAGCGGACAAAAGGTTCCTCTTTTCTGCTCGTGACAGAGGGAGAGGAAAAAGGCTGTAGAGATCAGCCAGTTCCCAGGAACAGAAACCCTTTCCCGCCTCTGCCAAGCCCTCAGTATGACGCTAGGGCTTTACAAGCTCCGGCACGGTGGGGGCCCGTTCTCAATGAATTTCAGTGCGCAGTGGGCTCACTCGCAAGTAGACCCCTGGATCCTTCAGGTAATATCTCAGGGGTACATATTGGAATTCGAGACGTCTCCCCCTCGCCGTTTCCAAAAGTCGGCTTTACCGATGTCTCCTTCTGACAGGGAGACAGTTTTGGAAGCCATTCACAAGCTGTATTCCCAGCAGGTGATAATCGAGGTACCCCTCCTGCAACAGGGAACGGGGTATTATTCCACACTATTGTGGTACCGAAGCCAGACGGCTCGGTGAGACCGATTCTAAATCTAAAAATCTAAAATCTTTGAACACTTACATACAGAGGTTCAAATTCAAGATTGAGTCACTCAGAGCAGTGATTGCGAACCTGGAAGAAGGGGACTACATGATGTCTCGGGACATCAAGGATGCTTACCTTCATGTCAAAATTTACCCTTCTCACCAAGGGTACCTCAGGTTATGGTACAGAACTGTCACTATCAGTTCAGACGCTGCCGTAGGGATGGTCCACGGCACCCCGGGTCTTTACCAAGGTAATGGACGAAATGATATCCCTTCGAAGGAAGGAAATTTTAGTTATCCCTTACTTGGACGATTCCCTGATACGGGTAAGATCCAGGGAACAGTTGGAGGTCGGTGTAGCACTATCTCAGGTAGTGTTGCGGCAGCACGATTGGATTCTCAATATTCCAAAATCGCAGCTGGTTCCGACGACTTGTCTTCTGTTTCCAAGGGATGATCCTGGACACAGTCCAGAAAAAAGGTGTTTCTCCCGGAAGAGAAAGCCAGGGAGTTATCCGAGCTAATCAGGAACCTCCTAAAACCGAACCAAGTCTCAGTGCATCAATGCACAAGGGTTCTGGGTAAAAATGGTGGCTTCCTACGAAGCAATCCCATTCGTTAAATTCCACGCAAGAACTTTCCAGTGGAACCTACTGGACAAATGGTCCGGGTCGCATTTTCAGATGCATCAGCGGATAACCCTGTCGCCAAGGACAAGGGTATCCATCCTGTAGTGGTTGCAGAGTGCTCATCTTCTAGAGGGCCGCAGATTCGGCATTCAGGACTGGGTCCTGGTGACCACGGATGCCAGCCTGCGAGGCTGGGGAGCAGTCACACAGGGAAGGAATATCCAGGGCTTAGGGTCAAGCCTGGATACATCACTTCACATAAATATCCTGAAGCTAAGGGCCATTTACAATGCTCTAAGCTTAGCGAGACCTCTGCTTCAAGGTCAGCCGGTGTTGATCCAGTCGGACAACATCATGGCAGTCACCCACGTAAACAGACAGGGTGGCACAAGAAGCAGGAGGGCAATGGCAGAAGCTGCAAGGATTCTTCGCTGGGCGGAAAATCATGTGATAGCACTGTCAACAGTATTCATTCCGGGAGAGGACAACTGGGAAGCAGACTTCCTCAGCACGACCTCCACCCGGGAGAGTGGGGACTTCACCCAGAAGTCGTCCACATGATTAAAAAACTCGACAGGTATTGCGCCAGGTCAAGAGACCCTCAGGCAATAGTTGTAGACGCTCTGGTAACACAGTGGGTGTACCAGTCAGTGTATGTGTTCCCTCCTCTGCCTCTCATACCCAAGGTACTGAGATTGATAAGATGGAGAGGAGAAAGCACTATATTCGTGGCTCCGGATTGGCCAAGAAGGACTTGGTAACCGGAACTTCAAGAGAGGCTCACGGAGGATCCGTGGCCTCTACCTCTAAGAAGGGACCTGCTCCAGCAAGGACCCTGTCTGTTCCAAGACTTACCGCGGCTGCGTTTGACGGCATGGCGGTTGAACACCGGATCCTGAAGGAAAAAAGGCATTCCGGATGAAGTCATCCCTATCCTGATCAAAGCCAGGAAGGATGTAACCGCAAAAACATTATCACCGCAATTGGCGAAAATATGTTGCGTAGTGCGAGGCCAGTAAGGCCCGACGGAGGAAATTCAACTGGGTCGATTCCTACATTTCCTGCAAATAGGAGAGTCTATGGGCCTGAAATTGGGGTCCATTAAGGTTCAGATTTCGGCCCTGTCAATTTTCTTCCAAAAAAGAACTAGCTTCAGTCCCTGAAGTTTAGACGTTTGTGAAAGGGGTACTGCATATACAGCCTCCTTTTGTGCCTCCAGTGGCAATTTGGGATCTCAATGTAGTTTGGGTTCCAAAAGTCACATTGGTTTGAACCACTTAAATCTGTGGAGTTAAAATATCTCACATGGAAAGTGGTCATGCTGTTGGCCCTGGCCTGGGCCAGGCGCGTGTCAGAATTGGCGGCTTTATCCTGTAAAAGCCCTTATCTGATTTTTCATTCGGACAGGGGGAATTGAGTACTCGTCCTCAGTTTCTCCCTAAGGTGGTTCCAGCGTTTTCACCTGAACCAACCTATTGTGGTGCCTGCGGCTACTAGGGAATTGGAGGAATCCAAGTTGCTAGACGTTGTCAGGGCCCTGAAAATATGTTTCCAGGACGGCTGGAGTCAGGAAATCTGACTTGCTGTTTATCCTGTATGCACCCAACAAACTGGGTGCTCCTGCTTCTAAGCAGACTATTGCTCGCTGGATTTGTAGTACAATTCAGCTTGCACATTCTGTGGCAGGCCTGCCACAGCCAAAATCTGTAAAAGCCCGTTCCACAAGGAAAGTGGGCTCATCTTGGGCGGCTGCCCGAGGGGTCTCGGCTTTACAACTTTGCCGAGCAGCTACTTGGTCAGGGGCAAACACGTTTGCTAAATTCTACAAATTTGATACCCTGGCTGAGGAGGACCTGGAGTTCTCTCATTCGGTGCTGCAGAGTCATCCGCACTCTCCCGCCCGTTTGGGAGCTTTGGTATAATCCCCATGGTCCTTACGGAGTCCCCAGCATCCACTTAGGACGTTAGAGAAAATAAGAATTTACTTACCGATAATTCTATTTCTCATAGTCCGTAGTGGATGCTGGGCGCCCATCCCAAGTGCGGATTGTCTGCAATACTTGTACATAGTTATTGTTACAAAAATCGGGTTATTATTGTTGTGAGCCATCTTTCAGAGGCTCCTCTGTTATCATACTGTTAACTGGGTTCAGATCACAAGTTATACGGTGTGATTGGTGTGGCTGGTATGAGTCTTACCCGGGATTAAAAATCCTTCCTTATTGTGTACGCTCGTCCGGGCACAGTATCCTAACTGAGGCTTGGAGGAGGGTCATAGGGGGAGGAGCCAGTGCACACCAGTTAGTCCTAAAGCTTTCTTTAGATGTGCCCAGTCTCCTGCGGAGCCGCTATTCCCCATGGTCCTTACGGAGTCCCCAGCATCCACTACGGACTATGAGAAATAGAATTATCGGTAAGTAAATTCTTATTTTTTCCTTCACTCTTCAAGCATGCAGTGATTACTCCCATTTTAAAAATACATAATTCTGACCCTAATGCTCTCTCAAACTACCGCCCTATCTCTCAGCTCCCTTGTCTCTCTAAGCTACTTGAGAGACTTGCCTACTCTCGACTCACACACTTTCTTAACTCATACACTTTGTTGGACCCACTTCAGTCAGGCTTCCGTTCCCAACATTCCACAGAGACAGCACTGACTAAAGTGGTTAATGATTTGGTCACTACGAAGTCTAAAGGCCACTACTCACTACTTATTCTTCTAGATCTATCTGCTGCATTTGACACTGTAGACCACTCTCTTCTCATACAGACACTACAATCCCTAGGTCTTAAAGACACAGCCCTTTCTTGGTTCCTATCGTACCTATCTAATCGCTCCTTCAGTGTTCGCTTCTCTGAATCTACCTCCTCTTCGCTACCTCTTTCAGTTGGAGTACCGCAAGGCTCAGTCTTGGGTCCTCTGCTTTTCTCTATCTATACCTCATCTCTTGGTAAACTAATCAGCTCTTTTGGTTTTCAGTATCATCTGTACGCAGATGATACTCAAATCTACCTATCCTCCCCTGACTTGTCCCTATCTGTACTGGACCGTGTCACTGAATGCCCTCCATTGGTTACCTGTACTCTACCGCATTCAATATAAAATACTTTTACTCACACACAAGGCCATTAACCAAACTACACCAACGTACATCACTTCGCTTATCACAAAATATCTTCCAACCCGACCTCTTCGCTCTTCACAAGACCTGCGTCTCTCATCCACACTCATTACTCGCTCCCACTCACGACTGCAGGACTTTCATCGGGCTGCACCCACTCTGTGGAATGCCCTACCACGCACAATAAGACTCTCCTCTAGTCTCCAAACCTTCAAGCGTTCCCTGAAAACTCACCTCTTTAGGCAAGCGTATCAAATTCCAGAACCGCCCACATAACTTTCCTAAACCTTCCTATCAAATTGCATCCACTCTGTACAGTCCACACATATTCTCACATGTCTTCTCATTCTATGCAATAGATAGGCATATGTACATAAGGAAAGGTGCTATTTCCCTATAGATTGTAAGCTTGCGAGCAGGGCCTTCCTACCTCTGACTGTTATCACCCAGTTTGTTATTGTTATTTCAAATTGTAAAGCGCAACGGAATTTGCTGCGCTATATAAGAAACTGTTAATAAATAAACAAATAAATCAGCAAAGTCTTCTAGCCTGTCCTGACCAGTTTCCATGAATATTGTTTAGATTTCAGACACTTTCGATAAGTGCTTTAGAACTTTGCAGTTTACAGCACTTTGAATGTGGCTTAACTACTGACAGCAGTGAAGGTTCACGACCACAGCATTTCTGGACCATCAGCGGGCACAAAGAGTACTCAGGCTGTGATGAGACCAAGTTGGATTATGTAGTGCTTTCTCCACAGTGGTCATTGCAAGAGTCGCCAACAGAGACGCTAGCTATCTCAGCAGACAAGGCTTGCATATCAGGGAGTGGTCCAGCCATCTAGTTCTCTTCCAGCATATGGTTGACAATAGGGGTGTGTGGTGAGGTGAATGGCTCTGTAGGCGCTGGCTAGTACCAGAGCCAGATTTACACACAATATATGAGCCAAAGTCTTCATGTGGGCATTATACACAGGTGCAGCAGCATATACTGCTGGGAATTTGGAGCGTTTCGATCAGAGATGTGCGGAAAAGATAGGCAGGGGAGGTACTGCCTCTCCTGACATAGAGTTTTTACTATAAAAAGTAGAGATGTGCAGGTTTGGTTTTACTTGGTTACTAATGCCAAAATTAACGTGAGTTTGGATTTGGCAACATTTTTCTTATTGGCTATCCAAAACACGTGACATCCGAGAGCCAATAAGATGCCGTTTTCAGATACGGGTAAATCTGAACCCTCACATCTCTAATAAAAATTATTAGAATAATACAAAGATGATATTTCTAAAATATTCTTTGCATTTTTCATATACTTTATATAGTCAAAACTCTGATGTATACGTTAGTATGACAGAAAAGGCTCTGCCTCACCTCATGTCACTGGTCGACAGGTGAGGTCAGTGAGACGTCGATTTTATAGTGTGCGGCTTGAACCATAAGGTAAAGTACTACTGCTCTAGGAACAAGGATCTATGCTTGTGCCATGAAGTTTATGCTTATACAGTATCTACTGTACCTGTTTCCGCTGATAAAAAAAACAAGGAACTGTCTTTAGGTTCAGACATTACTTCAGGAGGTTCTTCATCTTAACCTCCTTAAGGTCTTCTGGTTGTTCTTCAGATCTAAAATTAGTACTTGTTTAGTAATAACAGTAATAATACTGTGTATTGCAACATCCAACTTTTGGGCCCCTAAAATGCTTACTTGGAAGATAGTGATTTCCTGGCCATTTTCTCAGCCCGTAGGGTGTCAGATTAGGGAGATCCTTCATTAGCAGTTCTAAAGGATAAACACTACTTTTATCCCAAGATAGCTTCCAGATTCCATTTGAATCAAGAAATTGTTGTTCTGATTATGTACCAGAATGAACCTGAGGATAAGAGAGGTTGTTTTCAATCCTTGGGTGTGTTCAGAGCACTGATGTACAGTACTTGGGAGTAAAGAGGTGCGACAGATGAAATCTTTATCCTTTATGATTCCTACAAAAGAAGTTGGCCAGACTACAAGCAAACCATTGTTTAGTGGATTACTGCCATAATACATACACCAGATTTAAAGAAGTGCAGGCTCTAGAAAAAATTAATGGTCATTCCACTAGGTCAGTGGTTACTTCATTGCTGGAGAATCATGGGGTCTCTGTTTAGCAGCTGTACAGAGAGACAATCTTATATTTTGTACGTACGTTTCCTAAATTCATCTTTTAAATAATTTTTTACCCCTTTGGCCGGTAGGTGCTGTGCACCACCCAGGAATGGTCCCACCCTCAGGGACAGCTTTGGGATGTCTCCAGTGTCCCCCAAGGAGAAAGGAGAAAATAATATTTTTGTAGTGGCATTGAATTATTTTTTGGGCTCCTTATGAGACACTGGATGCACCCCTTTCTGGTTTGCTCTTTCCTTTCTTGTTTCTTTGGGTTTGTTGGGACAGTGTCCATTCTCCCCTCTATCTTGTGCGCCACCTCCTTTTTCAGTTGGGCTTTGTTGGGGGGAAACACAGGCTTGAGGGGCAGCCAATTTGGGTATAAAGAGGAGGAATTGATGTTTCCGTTGTGAAAGTGCCTAGGCCTTTTCTTACTCTACTGAATTTTCCCCAGTGTCTCCAAGACACCCCCCCATGTGTGTGGGTGTATATTGGTGTGTTATAGAAGATCTACACTGTCTAGATAGAGAGTCATTAGGTTTACCCCATATTGTGGACATTCATTAGGTCGACAGGGTCAAAAGGTCAGTAGGTAAAAGGCAGACAGTGGGTAAGGCCGACAGGTACAAAATGTCAACATGACAATGGTTGACACAAGGTTATTTGTTTGGATGTCATTTTGTATGTTTAATCAAATTTAAGCACAATCAGTGACAACGCAACCATCATGAGCTCGCTTTAGGCAAGGTGGCTCACTCTGCTGCCGTTACGCTCTCCACAGGTTACTATTCCCAGTTGTAATCCACGTAGATTAATCAAGCAGAAGTTGGAAAAACATAAAAACCCTCCAAAAAACTTGACGACCATTGTCATGTCAACCTTTTGACCATGTCTACCTTTTATACCTGTTGACCTTAAGCACTGTCTATCTTTTGACCATCTCGACCTTGTGTACCTGTTGTTCTGATGCATGTCGACCATATAGGGTCAACCTGGTCACTGTTGACCTATATATTGGAACCCTTATATCCTTAGCATTTTTTTACTTCTATACAGAGAACAAGACCCACTTGTTTAACACTAAAGGAGTTGAGATATTTCACTTAAAACTGATTTATTTTTTTAATGGCATTATTATGAAGAAAAAAAAATACCTTTCCAGCCTCTGATAACTTCTTTTCCAGGACAGCACTCTTTGTATGTTCCTCTATTTGCAGCACAGCACCATAGGAGTGTTATTATTACCCATAGCGCCTGAAAATGTACTTGCCTATGTAATTTGCCAGCCCAGGCCCTTTGTGAATTCAACATTGGTGCAATGTGGCTTCATTCAGTTTCTTTCATGTGTGGCAAAGAGGTCACTTTGCCACGTTCTGATGCTTGGAACAGTACTCACACCCTAGGACAAGGGGCAGGTAGGGTTAAGAGTGCTGCTCCTTACTACAGCAAAGGTAATAGACAAAGCTGCACTACATGGGTATGACTAATGAGTCGTGTGAAGGTACAAAGGATTGTGGGTACCAGTGGGTGGGGCTTCAGATGCCAGATATTGTCTGGATGACAGAGTGATGATTTGGGCTTAGCTAGTGGTCAGGGAAGCTGTGTTTGCTGAACAAATGTGATGTATGAGGAATAAAGAAGCCACCCGACAGAGCAACCTGAGTGAAGAATTGTTCTTTGTGAAGCAAACCATTTACACATGTCGGTAATATAAAAGAGAGAATGTAAGCATTAATTACGTCTTTATTTCAGGCTACATTTGAGTCACACTGTCTTAATGTGAGTAAAGTATGGATAAAGTGCAGTGATTTGCTGTCATAGTTATACCACGAAGGAAGTGAATAACTTGGTGTTATGTTCCAGAAATTGCCAAGTTTGTATTAACAGGGTATTTTTATTTTTATTTTTAGATTGTTCATATGTAACATGGAAGAAAAACCAATAGACACATTTCTTGTTTCTCTTTGCTATATCAGTGATCACATTGGATTTTATGGAAGCATCAAACATTCTCCATCTGACTTCGTGGTAACAGAGATTGATGTCACTGGGCAATTGGTCACAAAGGACTGCAGGAAAGGAAGTGAAGGAATACAAAGAGCCAGCAATAATGAACATGACATTAAAAAGCGAAAGATAGGCCCAAATGTTGCTGACTTCACACACGTTATTGATGCATGTGTAAAAGACATATCTGATTCAGTGAGAGAGAAAGTAGAGTATGTCTCTGATGACCACAATTTACTTGTGTGTGAGTCGGGCCAGTATAACTTACTTACCGCATTGTTGAGTATAGATGTGATGAAATCTTTAAATGACTTTGCATGTTTAGTAAAATCTTCTTTTGAATCCCCTGTATCTGGGAGTGATCATTGTGAACTGTCCTTGGGCTTGTTTTCCGATAAAAATAACAGAGCCAACATCCATAGCGCTGTCCGGCAGACATTCCCATTCCTCCTCACTGTTACCAGAAGTACGGAGCTTCTTGTTAAACCAAACCTGGATTACCTAGAGCTTTCCCAGCTGACTTCTGAAGAGGAGACAGACGCATTCTTTCAATTTTTAGATGCAAAAGTTGAAAACTCAAGGTTTACCTTTCAGCCAGATGTGTGTAAAGAACACAGAACATCTGTGCACCATTTCATCAGTAAAAAATTCGGGAAGCTTTTAGAAACCAAATCTTTTTCTAAGGAAAGCAATGATGGATTGCAAAAAATATCTATAACTGTTAGGTTCAGGGAGAGGAAAGGCTCATCTGGGAAGAGGCATAGGACAGAAGAAACTCCTGACATATTTACAGGTAGGAGATATTCTGTGGATGACCTTTTATTTCTCTGACGTCCTAGTGGATGCTGGGAACTCCGTAAGGACCATGGGGAACAGCGGGCTCCGAAGGAGGCTGGGCACTCTAGAAAGATTTATGACTACCTGGTGTGCACTGGCTCCTCCCACTATGACCCTCCTCCAAGCCTCAGTTAGATCTTGTGCCCGGCCGAGGTTGGATGCACACTAGGGGCTCTCCTGAGCCCTTAGAAAGAAAGTATAGATTTAGGTTTTTTATTTTCAGTGAGACCTGCTGGTAACAGGCTCACTGCAGCGAGGGACTAAGGGGAGAAGAAGCGAACTCGCCTGCTTGCAGCCGGATTGGGCTTCTTAGGCTACTGGACACCATTAGCTCCAGAGGGATCGACCGCAGGCCCAGTCCTTGGTGTTCGGTCCCGGAGCCGCGCCGCCGTCCCCCTTACAGAGCCAGAAGCAAGAAGAGGTCCGGAAAAACGGCGGCAGAAGACATCAGTCTTCACCAAGGTAGCGCACAGCACTGCAGCTGTGCGCCATTGCTCCTCATACACACTTCACACTCCGGTCACTGAGGGTGCAGGGCGCTTGGGGGGGGGCGCCCTGAGCAGCAATAAAAACACCTTGGCTGGCAAAAATACCACAATATATAGCCCCAGAGGCTATATATGTGGTAAATACCCCTGCCAGAATCCAGAAAAAAGCGGGAGAATAGGCCGCGGAAAAGGGGCGGAGCTATCTCCCTCAGACACACTGGCGCCATTTTCTCTTCACAGTGCAGCTGGAAGAAAGCTCCCCAGGCTCTCCCCTGTAGTTTTCAGGCTCAAAGGGTTAAAAAGAGAGGGGGGGCACTAAATTTAGGCGCAATATTGTATATACAAGCAGCTATAGGGGAAAATTTACTCAGTTATAGTGTTAATCCCCTCATTATATAGCGCTCTGGTGTGTGCTGGCATACTCTCTCTCTGTCTCCCCAAAGGGCTTTGTGGGTCCTGTCCTCAGTCAGAGCATTCCCTGTGTGTGTGCGGTGTGTCGGTACAGCTGTGTCGACATGTTTGAGGAGGAGGCTTATATAGTGACGGAGCAGATGCCGATAAATGTGATGTCGCCCCCTGTGGGGCCGACACCAGAGTGGATGGTTAGGTAAAAGGTATTAACCGACAGTGTCAACTCCTTACATAAAAGGGTGGATGACGTAACAGCTGTGGGACAGCCGGCTTCTCGGCCCGTGCCTGCCCAGGCGTCTCAAAGGCCATCAGGGGCTCAAAAACGCCCGCTCATTCAGATGGCAGACACAGATGTCGACACGGAGTCTGACTCCAGTGTCGACAAGGTTGAGACATATACACAATCCACTAGGAACATCCGTGACTTGATCCCGGCAATAAAAATGTGTTACACATTTCTGACATTAACCTCTAAAAATGGGTTTTTATGTTTGGGGAGAAAAAGCAGGCAGTGTTTTGTTCCCCCATCAGTTGAATGAATGAAGTGTGTGAAAAGCGTGGGTTCCCCCTGATAAGAAACTGGTAATTTCTAAAAAGTTACTGATGGCGTACCTTTTCCCGCCAGAGGATAAGTTACGCTGGGAGATATCCCCTAGGGTGGATAAGGCGCTCACACGGTTGTCAAAATAGGTGGCACTGCCGTTTTAGGAACGGCCACTTTGAAGGTACCTGTTGATAAAAAGCAGGAGGCTATCCTGAAGTCTGTATTTACACACTCAGGTACTAGACTGAAACCTGCAGAGCGTGCTGCTGCAGCGTGGTCGGTGACCCTGTCAAACATACTAGTTTGCTAACATGAGAACATATTAAAGACGTCGTCTTATATATGAGGGATGCACAGAGGGATATTTTGCCGGCTGGCATCCAAAATGAATGTAATGTCCATTCTGTCAGGAGGGTATTCGAGACCTGTCACTGGACAGGTGATGCTGACCTTAAAAGGCGCATAGAGATTCTGCCTTTTAAGGGTGAGGAATTATTTGGGGATGGTCTCTGGGACCTCGTATCCGCAGCAACAGCTGGGAAGAAATATTTTTACCTCAGTTTTCCTCACAGACTAAGAAAGCACTGTATTATCAGGTACAGTCCTTTCGGCTTCAGTAAAGCAAGCGGGTCAAAGGCGCTTCCTTTCTGTACAAAGACAAGGGAAGAGGGAAAAAGCTGCACCAGTCAGCCTGTTCCCAGAATCATAATTCTTCTCTCGCTTCCTCTGAGTCCACAGCATGACGCGGGGGCTCCACAGGTGTAGCCAGGTACGGTGGGGGGCCGTCTCAAAAATTTCAGCGATCAGTGGGCTCGCTCACAGGTGGATCCCTGTTTCATTCAAGTAGTATTTCAGGGGTACAAGCTGGAATTCGAGATGTCTTCCCCCCGCCGTTTCCTCAAATATGCCTTGCCGACAACTCCCTCAGGCAGGGAGGCTGTGCTAGAGGCAATTAATAAGCTGTATTCCCAGCAGGTAATACTTAAGGTGCCCCTACTTCAACAAGGACGGGGTTACTATTCCACACGGTTTGGGGTACCGAAACCGCATGGTTCGGTGTGACCCTTCTTTATATTTAAAATCCTTGAACACATGCAATTCAAGTTCAAGATGGAATCGCTCAGGGCGGTTATTGCAAGCCTGGACGAGGGGGATTACAATCCCGGGACATCAAGGATGCTTACCTGCATGTCCCTATTTACTATCCTCGTCAGGAGTACCTGAGATTTGTGGTACAGGATTACCATTACCAAGTCCAGACTCTGCCGTTTGGACTGTACATGGCACCGAGGGTGTTACCAAGGTAATGGCCGGAATGATGATACTCCTTCGAAAAAGGGGAGTTTTAATTATCCCGTACTTGGACAATCTCCTTATAAGGGCAAGGTCCAAGGAGCAGTTGCTAGTCGGGGTAGCACTATTTTGGAAAGTGCTACAACAGCACGGTTGGATTCTAAACAGTCCAGAGTCACAGCTGGTTCCTACGACACGTCTACTGTTCCTGGGGATGGTTCTGGACACAGACCAGAAATAAGTGTTTCTCCCGGAGGAGAAAGCCAAGGAGCTGTCATCTCTAGTCAGAGACCTCCTGAAGCCAAAACAGTTATCGGTGCATCATTGCACGCGAGTCCTGGGAAAAATGATAGCTTCCTACGAAGCAATCCCATTCGGCAGGTTCCATGCAAGAACTTTTCAGGGGGACCTGTTAGACAAGTGGTCCGGGTCGCATCTTCAGATGCATTAGGCTGATAACCCTGTCTCCAAGGACCAGGGTATCTCTACTGTAGTGGCTGCAGAGTGCCCATCTTCAAGAGGGCCGCAGGTTCGACATACAGGACTAGGTCCTAGTGACCATGGATGCCAGCCTTTGAGGCTGGGGGGCAGTCACACAGGGAAGAAACTTCCAGGGACTTTGGTCAAGTCAGGTGACTTCCCTACATAAATATTCTGGAACAGAGGGCCATTTACAATGCCCTGAGTCAGGCAAGGCCTCTGCTTCAAAACCAGCCGGTCCTGATCCAATCAGGCAACATCACGGCAGTCGCCCATGTAAACCAACAGGGCGGCACAAGAAGCAGGATGGCGATGGCAGAAGCCACAAGGATTCTCCGATGGGCGGAAAATCATGTGTTAGCACTGTCAGCAGTGTTCATTCCCGGAGTGGACAACTGGGAAGCAGATCTTCTCAGCAGACACGACTTCCACCCGAGAGTGTGGGGACTTCATCCAGAAGTTGGGAAAGGCCACAGGTGGACATGAAGACGTCCCGCCTCAACAAAAAGCTATAAAAGATATTGCGCCAGGTCAAGGGACCTTCAGGCGATAGCTGTGGACGCTCTGGTAACACCGTGGGTGTACCAGTCGTTTTATGTGTTCCCCCCTCTGCCTCTCATACCAAAAGTACTGAGAATAATAAGGCGAGGAGTAAGAACGATACTCGTGGTTCCGGATTGGCCAAGCAGAGCCTGGTACCCAGTACTTCAAGAAAATATATCAGAGGACCCATGGCCTCTGCCGCTCAGACAGGACCTGCTGCAGCAGGGGCCCTGTCTGTTCCAAGACTTACCGTGGCTACGTTTTGATGGCATGGCGGTTGAACGCCGGATCCTAAAGGAAAAGGGCATTCCGGAGGATGTAATTCCTACGCTGATTCAAGCCAGGAAAGATGTAACTGCAAAACATTATCACCGCATATGGCGGAAATATGTTGCTTGGTGTGAGGCCAAAAAAGGCCCCAACAGAGGAATTTCAACTAGGTCGATTTCTGCATTTCCTACAAGCAGGAGTGTCTATGGGCCTAAAATTAGGCTCCATTAAGATACAGATCTCGGCTCTGTCGATTTTCTTCCAGAAAGCATTAGCTTCAGTACCTGAAGTTCAGACATTGTAAAAGGAGTGCTGCATATTCAGCCCCCGGTTGTGCCTCCAGTGGCACCTTGGGATCTCAACGTGGTGTTGAGTTTCTTAAAATCACATTGGTTTGAACCACTAAAAACCGTGGATCTAAAATATCTCACGTTGAAAGTGGTCATGTTATTGGCCTTGGTTTCGGCCAGGCGTGTATCAGAATTGGCGGCTTTGTCATAAAAAGTCCTTATCTGATTTTCCATATGGATAGGGCAGAATTGAGGACTCGTCCCCAGTTTCTCCCTAAGGTGGTATCAGCTTTTCACTTGAACCAACCTATTGTGGTGCCTGCGGCTACTAGGGACTTGGAGGATTCCAAGTTACTGGACGTAGTCAGGGCCTTGAAAAATTATGTTTCCAGGACGGCTAGAGTCAGGAAAATTGACTCGCTATTTATCCTGTATGCACCCAACAGGCTGGGTGCTCCTGCTTCTAAGCAGACTATCGCTCGCTGGATCTGTGACACGATTCGGCAGGCGCATTCTGCGGCTGGACTGCCGCATCCTAAATCAGTGAAAGCCCATTCCACAGGGAAGGTGGGCTCATCTTGGGCGGCTGCCTGAGGGGTCTCGGCTTTACAACTTTGCCGAGCTGTTTACTTGGTCAGGGGCAAACACGTTTGCAAAATTCTACAAATTTGATACCCTGGCTGAGGAGGACCTTGAGTTCTCTCATTCGGTGCTGCAGAGTCATCCGCACTCTCCCGCCCGTTTGGGAGCTTTGGTATAATCCCCATGGTCCTTACGAAGTTCCCAGCATCCACTAGGACGTCAGAGAAAATAAGATTTTACTCACCGGTAAATCTATTTCTCGTAGTCCGTAGTGGATGCTGGGCGCCCATCCCAAGTGCGGATTGTCTGCAATACTTGTAAATAGTTATTGCTAACTAAAGGGTTATTGTTGAGCCATCTGTTGAGAGGCTCAGTTGTTTTCATACTGTCAAACTGGATATAGTATCACGAGTTGTACGGTGTGATTGGTGTGGCTGGTATGAGTCTTACCCGGGATTCAAAATCCTTCCTTATTATGTCAGCTCGTCCGGGCACAGTGTCCTAACTGAGGCTTGGAGGAGGGTCATAGTGGGAGGAGCCAGTGCACACCAGGTAGTCATAAATCTTTCTAGAGTGCCCAGCCTCCTTCGGAGCCCGCTGTTCCCCATGGTCCTTACGGAGTTCCCAGCATCCACTACGGACTACGAGAAATAGATTTACCGGTGAGTAAATTCTTATTTTAATTCACAGTAAAGTGTTCCCGTGAAGAAAGAAATTGGGAGATACCTAATTTTTGAGGATGTCCTGGTTTGAGAAAAAGGCACTTATACAGTGTAGATATGAGGTTCTCAAACACGGTCCTCAAGACATCCCAATGGTCCAGGTTTTAAGTATATCCATGCTTGGCCACAGGTGACTTCATTAGCACCTCGGTCAAGTTGATTTAACCATCTGTGCTGAGCCATGAATATATCCAAAACCTGGACCGTTGGATGGCCTAGAGGACCGTGTTTGAGAACCTCTGGTGTATATACAAAATGTGCACAACCTAATTGAAAATTGTAGTTTATAGATCATAGGATGATCAGGGGCCGGATGTAATGAAGTCCGAGTTGGCCAGGGTTGAGGATCCCCGACCAAACTCAGAGGTTATTTTAAAGCGCAATAATTTACAAGGCTTGGTTTTTCCTTGTACATGATTGCCGCTTTAAAAAAAAAAGTCTGAGTTCGGCCGTGAACTCGCACCTCCAGCCAACTCGGATGTCATTACATCTGACCCTGATCATCCTATTCTGAAGCCATTCTTTTCTTTAGTCTGATATGTGCTTTTGATCATTATTCTTAGAAGGTGAATCTACTCTTCTGCTTTCTGACAAGCCATCCAGTTTTGTGCTAAAATATGTTAATATTTAGAGGGTCAATCCAAGAGGAGTGGTCGAGCCCTGGTTGCTTAACCATTTTTTTTTTTTTTTGTGTGTGATGACCCCTGTGAGTTAGTAGTTAGAAACCTACATATGAAGATGGCGGCCATTTTTGTATCATGGCGCATGTCATTTTTTTTTTTTACTGTTGCTGACATTTGGTGTAAATGCAATATCTCAGCTCAGAAAAGTCTTAGAAAGCAGGGATAAAAACCATTATTTTCAGCACATTTCAAACTACATTTTTGCCATATAACTATTTCCCTACCTCGCTTCCTTATGACTAAAATTTAAGGTCGAAGTTGGTTGTCAGATTTAAAAAAGTTTATTTTTTGGATTGTGTTTTAGTGGGAAGGAAGAGCTGTCATTTTTTCGGGGGAATAGTTATATACTCAGCCCAAAAATGTTTACTTCTCTTATTTTGTCTACTTTTTTTTATTAGAGCACTAATAAAGGAGGGAATTATAAATCACAGTCCCCAAATACAACAGGAGAAATACATTCCATAGTGGCAATCAAAGGCACAAGTTAGTGAATACAGAAAGTAGCATTATAGGGGAATATTCAATAGGAATCGGATCCATTCCGACATGCAGTTGTCGGAATGGATCCGACAACCCCTATTCAATGGACGGCCAAATCCGACTGTGGATGCGCTGACAGCAGCGGCCAGGGGAGCAGAGATCGGTGGCCGTGAGCGGGAGGGGCTGGCTGCGAGGGACATGTGTGGAACGGCGGGGGAAGGCGCTGCAGGAAGAGAGGTGTGACGGGGGGAGCAGAGATCGGCGGGAGGTGCTGGCAGTGGGGGAACATGTCTGCGGCGGCGGGGGAAGGCGCTGCAGGAAGAGATGTGCCTGCTCTCTCCCTGCAGCGCATCCCCCCACCGCCGCAGACATGTTCCCCGCAGCCAGCTCCCCCCGCCAGCCATCGATCTCAGCTCCCCAGCCGCCCGCAGCACAGCTCCTCTCCTCTCACTTCAATCCGACTTGTTTTCAAGTCTGATTGAGTTTGTCGGAAAGGGGGCCAAAATCTGTCGGATTTGGCCCCGTTTCCGACAGAAGCATGTGGATCGGCGTCTATTCCGCCGATCCATGTGTTTTCCGACAAGTCGGTAATTCCTGACTTGTCGGAAAAAAATCAGACCCTATTGAATAGGTTGGAACCCCTTCCGACCTATTTCTGTCGGAAGCTGCCGTCTTGTCGGAAAGATGGCAGCTTCCGACAGTTATTGAATACAGCCCAATGGCACAGTTTTAACAGTAGGAATACCCAAAATTATTTTCATGTAACTCCAAGGAGCTTAAAGCCCTGTACACACTAGGCAATATGAAAGTACGATATGAACGATAATGATTTTATTTTTTTAAAGATCTATCCATAATATCGTCCTGTGTGTACGCTAGGTCTTCAGTCTGTACATGCTGCTCAATTTTGCCTATATCATTCATGTTCATAGTCATTATCGTTCAGTGTGTACACATGAATGATATGAACTCGTTTATAGATCATATCGGCCAGTGTGTATGGAGCTTTAGTGTGGGAAAGTAATCCACCACATGTGAGCCAAAAACAGATTTAATTGGGGAAGTCTAGGAATAGGAACCCTATGATGGATCAGGGAAACCCTAGCCTGTGTGTAGCCATACTAAGCACATATCTCATTGTTAATTAGATGAACTGGACAATTGTGTTATATTAAATAAAATGTGATTATTTTTTACTTTTTAACAGAAATGATGTATTTGTTTCAGCATTTACCCTTGAGAAAGAGAACCTGGAAACACTGGAAGCAATCAGCTACCTCTCCTCCTCACTTGGTGTGCTACCCTCAGACTTTAGTTATGCTGGAATTAAAGATAAGAAAGCCATCACTTTTCAGTCTATGGTTGTAAAGAAAGTGACTCCTCAGAGGTGTAATATTTATCTTTTTCTGCTTTGTTTCTTATATTTCTGAAAAAAGTAAACTTATTTAAAAATGTATTACGGGATTATCGGTAATTCTGTGGAATTCAACTGCTGGCGGGGAATTTAAAAAACCAGCGGCAACATCTCCCCCTCCCCCTCTTGAGGACTAATTAAGCAATTGGAAGTTTCCATTTAGCTTAATTAGACTGTAATTACCTTCTAAAGCAGCGGTGAGTGTAAAGTGTGTATGAGTGCTTGTGTGTGTACATACTTCCCATCTCTAGATGTTGGGGAAGTGTGACTCCAAGGCGCGGTGAAGGGGAGGGTCTGACCTATAGAAAAGAGGGCATGGTTTCGTGGGAGCCACACTCCAATTTTCTCTTACGTCCTAGAGGATGCTGGGGACTCCAAAAGGACCATGGGGTATAGACGGGATCCGCAGGAGACATGGGCACACTAAAAGACTTTGACTGGGTGTGAACTGGCTCCTCCCTCTATGCCCCTCCTCCAGACCTCAGTTAGATTCTGTGCCCAGAGAGACTGGACACACACTAGGGGAGCTCTACAGAGTTTCTCTAGAAAATACTTTTTGTTAGGTTTTTTGTGTTCAGGGAGCACTGCTGACAACAGACTTCCTACAGTGTGGGACTGAGGGGAGAGAAGCAGACCTACTTCTGTGAGTACAAAGGCTCTGCTTCTTATGTTACTGGACACCATTAGCTCCAGAGGGTCCGATCACTTGGTGCGCCTAGCTGCTTGTTCCCGGAGCCGCGCCGTCACCCCCCTCACAGAGCCAGAAGATAGAATCCGGGTGAGTATTAAGAAGACAAGAAGACTTCAGTGACTGCAGAAGACTTCAGTACTGAGGTACCGCGCAGCGGTTGCGCTGTGCGCCATGCTCCCACACACACATACGGCGGCACTTGCAGGGCGCAGGGGGGGCGCCCTGGGCAGCATGATTACTGAAGTTTTTAAAGTATAACTGGCCAAAATATATATATTGGAAGTGCCTAGGCACTAGATATAGCCCCGCCAGTATAAATATTTTGAATTTGAGCGGGACTACAGCGCGCCGGTGAAGGGGCGTAGCTTAGCCCTCACAGCTAACCAGCGCCATTTTCTCTTCACAGGATGCAGAGACTCTGGCCCGGACCTACACACTCCTGCACAAGTAACAGGGTGCAAAACGGGGGGGGGGGGGGGGGGGGAGGGAAGCCAGTAAATTGGTGCTATTATCACTTGATAAAAATGGCGCAAACAGGTCTGAGGCAGTGTGTATTTGGTCTCAGTACCGGGATGCGCTGGGGTGTGAGCTGGTAAACTCCCTCTGTGTGTCTCTAACAGGCTTTCTGTGGGTATGTCCCCTATAGCCAGTGTGTTGGTGAGTGTCGGTACGTGTGTGTCGACATGTCTGAGGCTGAGTGCTCCTCCCCGGAGGAGGTTACAGTGGGGGCGGATAAAGCGCTGGGAGTGACTCTGTCGGCACCGCCGACTGCTGATTGGGTGGATATGTTGAGCACGTTGAATGCAAATGTGGCGTTCTTGACTAAAAGGCTGGATAAATCTGATTCTCAGACCGAAACATGGAAAAAATCCATGGAGGATGCCCTGTCTCAGGTCCAGACCACCTCAGGGTCACAAAAGCGCTCATTTACCCAGATGGCGGATACTGATACCGACACGGACTCTGATTCCAGTGTCGACTATAGTGAGGCCAGTTTAAATCTGAAACTGGTCAAGAGTATTCAGTACATGATTGTGTCAATTAAAGACGTTTTACATATTACAGAAGTACCTACTATTCCTGATACAAGGGTTTGTTTGTATAAGGGTAAAAAACCTGAGGGGACGTTTCCCCCCTCTCATGAGCTGAACACTCTTTGTGAAAAAGCTTGTGAATCTCCTGACAAAAGGTGGCAGATGCCCAAGAGAATTCTAATGGCATCTCTCATACGTCCTAGAGGATGCTGGGGACTCCGTAAGGACCATGGGGTATAGACGGGATCCACAGGAGACATGGGCACACTATAAGACTTTGAATGGGTGTGAACTGGCTCCTCCCTCTATGCCCCTCCTCCAGACTCCAGTTAGACTCTGTGCCCAGGACAGACTGGACACACACTAGGGGAGCTCTACTGAGTTTCTCTAAAAGACTTTTATGTTAGGTTTTTTATTTTCAGAGAGACCTGCTGGCTACAGGCTCTCTGCTTCGTGGGACTGAGGGGAGAGAAGTCAGACCTACTTCTGTGAGTTAAAGGCTCTGCTTCTTAGGCTACTGGACACCATTAGCTTCAGAGGGTTCGATCACTTGGTGCGCCTAGCTGCTTGTTCCCGGAGCTGCGCCGTCACCCCCCTCACAGAAGCCAGGAGAAAGAAGCCGGGTGAGTATGCGAAGAATAGAAGACTTCAGTGACGGCAGAAGACTTCCGAGTCACAGAGGTACCGCACAGCGCGCCATTGCTCCCACACACCAACGACTCTACAAGGGTGCAGGGCGCAGGGGGGGCGTCCTGGTCAGCAATATATACCTCAAATTGAGTCTGGCTAAACATGTATACAGTTCATAGGCACTGTATACGGACCCCTGCCAGCATAAAAAGCTATATTAATAGCGGGGCTGAAGCGCGCCGAGGAGGGGCTGGGCTTAGCCCTCACAACAGGATTCAGCGCCATTTTCTCCATGTCCTCGCCAAAGCAAGGTGTACAGTGCAAACGAGGGGGGGGGGGGGGGGCACAGTGTTTTAGTGCTATATAGAGGGAAATATAGCACTATTTTAGATAATGGGCATGTAATCATTGTATTGTGCATATATGTCTGTGTGTTCCCTGTCAGATATACCCACTATAGCTTTTTAGTCCACATGTGTCGACATGCGGGAGTGCTCTATTACAAACAGCTATGGGGATCCCTGTCAGCATCGCCGACGCCTGTTGGTACTTGATTCAGTAGATGCAGTGTCAGCAGGTCGGTAGTTGTATGCTTTTCAAAAGTAAACACTATATGGGAGACACAGTAGTAAGTGGGTGACCATGTCGTCACCAACTGTTATTACTGGGTGTAAATTAACATGCTGTAACTGCCTTATACCTGTATATATATATTTATATGTATATGTATGGTACTGTTCCATGGGCCTGTAGCTCGAGCACAGACATGGTAGTATTTGTGGGGGAGTGTTATTAAAATTATATATGTATACTTCCCTCGGACCCCGCGGGGTCGCAAGAATGTTATTTTGCCTGGTTACTACTCCCTGCTGTCGACGAATACTAGGTTTTCTGTCGACCATAAGGTTTCCTGTTAGATCAACAACTGGGGCATTCAATACATGGTCATACACATTCAGAACACATTAATGTCACTAGGGACCCGACGGTTCCGGACAATCCGCTTATATGTATGGTGTATGTATGTATATATATATGTGTATATATATATATATTTCTCTAACGTCCTAGTGGATGCTGGGGACTCCGTCAGGACCATGGGGAATAGCGGGCTCCGCAGGAGACAGGGCACATCTAAAAAAGCTTTTAGGTCACATGGTGTGTACTGGCTCCTCCCCCTATGACCCTCCTCCAAGCCTCAGTTAGGTTTTTGTGCCCGTCCGAGAGGGTGCAATCTAGGTGGCTCTCTTAAAGAGCTGTTTAGAAAAGTTTTTTTTTTTAGGTTTCTAATCAGTGATTCCTGCTGGCGACAGGATCACTGCAACGAGGGACTTAGGGGAGAGACTTGCAACTCACCTGCGTGCAGGAGGATTGAAGTCTTAGGCTACTGGACACTGAGCTCCAGAGGGAGTCGGAACACAGGTCAGCCTGGGGTTCGTCCCGGAGCCGCGCCGCCGATCCCCCTTACAGACGCTGAAGAACGGCAGAACGGAGGTCCGGAAACAGGCGGCAGAAGACTCCTCAGTCTTCATGAAGGTAGCGCACAGCACTGCAGCTGTGCGCCATTGTTGCTACACGGCTCACTGATCTCGGTCACGGAGGGTGCAGGGCGCTGCTGGGGGCGCCCTGGGCAGCAATATAGATTACCTTAGAGGCAAATAAATACATCACATATAGCCATTAAGGCTATATGTATGTATTTAACCCAGGCCAGTTTTCCTAATAACCGGGAGAAAAGCCCGCCGTGAAAGGGGCGGAGCTTATTCTCCTCAGCACTCAGCGCCATTTTCCTGACCAGCTCCGCTGGTGAGGAAGGCTCCCACTCTCCCCTGCACTACAGAAACAGGGTTAAAGAGAAGGGGGGCATAAATTGGCGATATAATTATATATTAAGAGCCCATATATAGAAACAACACCTTCTAGGGTTGTTATATACATTATGGCGCTTTTGGTGTGTGCTGGCAAACTCTCCCTCTGTCTCCCCAAAGGGCTAGTGGGTCCTGTCCTCTATCAGAGCATTCCCTGTATGTGTGTGCTGTAGGTCGGTACGTGTGTGTCGACATGTATGAGGAAAATGTTGGTGAGGAGACGGAGAAAATTGCCTGTAATGGTGATGTCACTCTCTAGGGAGTCGACACCAGAATGGATGGCTTACTTATGGAATTACGTGATAATGTCAACACGCTGCAAGCCGGTTGACGACATGAGACAGCCGGCGGACAAATTAGTATCGGTCCAGGCGTCTCAGACACCGTCAGGGGCTTGTAAAAACGCCCATTTACCTCAGTCGGTCGACAGACACTGACACGGACACTGACCCCAGTGTCGACGGTGAAGAAACAAACGTATTTTTCCTTTAGGGCCACAAGTTACATGTTAAGGGCAATGAAGGAGGTGTTACGTATTTCTGATACCACAAGTACCACAAATAAGGGTATTTTGTAGGGTGGGAATAAACTACTTGTAGTTTTGCCTGAATCAGATAAATTAAATGAAGTGTGTGATGATACGTGGGGTTCCTCCGACAGAAAGTTATGGGCGGTATACCCTTTTTCCCGCCAGTAGTAAGGGCGAGTTGGAAAACACACCTTAGGGTGGACAAGGCGCTCACACGCTTATAAAAAAACATGGCGTTACCGTTTCCAGATACGGCCGCCCTCAAGGAGCCAGCTGATAGGAAGCTGGAAAATATCATAACAGTATATACACACATACTGGTGTTATACTACGACCAGCAATCGCCTCAGCCTGGATGTGCAGCGCTGAGGGGGCTTGGTCGGATTTCCTGACTGAAAATTTTGATACCCTTGACAGGGACAGGATTTTATTGTCTATAGAGCATTTTAAGGATGCATTTCTATATATGTGTGATGCGCAGAGGCATATTTGCATTCTGGCATCAAGAGTAAATGTGATGTACATATCTGCCAGACGAAGACACGACAGTGGTCAGGTGAGGCAGATTCCAGACGGCATATGGAAGTATTGCCGTATAAAGGGGCGGTCCATTGGACCTGGTGGCCATGGCAACAGCTGAAAAATCCACCTTTTGTTACCCCGAGTCACATATTGGCAGAAAAGGACACAGTCTTTTCAGTCTCAGTCCTTTCGTCCCCATACGGGCAGGCGGGCGAAGGCCAGTCATATCTGCCCAGGGGGAGAGGAAAGGGAAGAAGACTGCAGCAAGCAGCTCATTCCCAGGAACAGAAGCTCCTCACGGCTTCTGCCAAGTCCGCAGCATAACGCTGGGGCCGTACAAGCGGACTCAGGTGCGGTAGGGGGTCATCTCAAGAGTTTCAGCAACACTCGCAAGGGAACTCCGGGATCCTACATGTAATATCCCAGGTGTACATTGGAAATTCGAGACGTCTCCCCCTCACACAATTCACAGGCTGTAATCCCAGCAGGTGATAATCAAAGTACCCTTCTTACAACAAGGAAGGGGGTAGTATTCCACACTATATTGTGGTACTGAAGCCAACCGGCTCGGTGAGATCTGAAATATTTGAACACTTACATACAAGCGTTCAAATCAAGATGGAGTCACTCGGAGCAGTGATAGCGAACCAGGAAGAAGGGGACGATATGATGTCACTGGATATCAGGGACGTTTACCTACAGGTCCAAATTTGCCCTTCTCACCAAGGGTAC